>NW_017259316.1:725395-741340 GCF_001594045.1 Atta colombica | reverse complement strand
GGATTATCTTAATATATAATTGTGTATGTGTGTGTGTGTGTGTGTGTGTGTGTGTGTGTGTGTACATCGCTTCGCCACGATAAATGTTTGAACTTATAGGCATGGAAAAGTGACATTTTGACGACGAAATTTGTGTTGCATATCATTTCGTTATTATTTGCTTAATTGTGATGAAAATGCGATTTGTCTCGTACTTCTAAAAATCCTAAAAATGAACAGGAACTATAGTCTTGGAATTTTATATATAAAAGTGTATATTTCACTCATTTTAATAGGTGTCAGATCGTGTGTTTCTTACCTGAAAAAAGGCTCACTTTACATATTTTACGACCTGTCACTCACTGTAAGGGAGGAAAGAATAGTTTTCATCAATTTTTATAAATGTTTTAAAGCAATCTCGTAATTTAGATTTATCCAAATTATTTTATTTACAAATAGCATGTAACATTAACAAATTAACATGTCATTCCTTGTTTCTGATGTCACGATTCTAACATAGCCGCGCCGACTATTTAGAAGCATTAATTAAATAATGAAATATTCTTATATAAATGCTTTAAGTAATATGTGATACACCGGCGCTAACAGTCTTTGCCGCTCTACCTGAGACTTGCCGTCACTCTGAGCGTGTCTTCCTAACCTCCCCTATTCTAATAAACAATTAGCCTTTTTTCCAATCCCTAATCCACGCACACGCGCCCACGCGTCGCGCCTATCTATTTTTCGACCTTTTACCTGACAGCAACGTGGCAGTAATAACATAATTTCAATTTTCGTATATGATTTCAATTATTATTACTGGCGGACGTAATAATGTACACACAATTGTGTTCATAACATTTTATTGTATGTTTATTGAACATCACATTTTCATAATTTATTTGCTTTATTTATTCTTATTCTTATTATTATAGACTAAAATTTAAAAGTAATAATAATAACTAATAATAACTAGTAATAATAATAACTAATTTCGATGTAATAATTACTTCATATAATATTGTAGCAGTTCAGTGGCGCCATTACCTTGTGAGACTCTAGAGAGTTGATATGATAGGTCACAAGGCGGCGCGCCTGCGGACACTGTGAGATTGGGCCTTAGGTTCTTGGAGACGAACGGGATTGCAAGATGAACGATCGAGATAAGACGGAAAAACCCAGCGCTAATATTCTAATTCCTGTTGCAAATTCTTATTGGAAATTTTCCTATGGGTTTGTTTAACTCATTAATACCCGTAATAAATTCGATTGGTCCCTATAGGAGGAGGCTTCTATTTCTGTAAACTCTCATGGGTTTTTTCATGGATTCCTATAGAGGATTATAAGATTTTGTGTTCCAAAATTTACTGCTAGTACTGAAAATCTATAGTTTTCAATACTATGCACTATAGATTTTCAACTTTACTATCAATTATTGACAGTAAATTTTGGAACACAGCTTCTGTAGGAGCTAGTGTAATGCTATAGTGTAAACAATTAATGACAACAGAGAAAAATATCAGGATGTTCCTCGTCTCGAGAAACCCAGGAACCCCTGATCTCTCCTCCGAATTGATAGACTTCCATTCTGCCATTGAGCCACACAGCTCTAATGCTGATAACTTCTCTGTTGTACCCATTTCTTCTAAATTTCTTACAATATCTATAGGATATCTATAGGATATCTATTGTATACAGCATGTATATGTAGGATAACATAGGAAATTTTTCTACAAGATTTTACATGAGAATCTATGGTATCCAGTCCATGAAAGAGGTTCCTATAAGATAGTATGGGAAAAAGAATGATGTGCACGTTGATACAATCCTAAATGATATACAGGATGTCTCATATTTGGGACTATCTTCATGTGCAGATAAAGTAGATTAAACTCAGTCGAAAAGTATCATTTTGTAATTTTCACAATAGTTAGTTCTAAAAATGCCGAATAAGGGAATAAAATCGACTCATAAGGCAATTTTAATTTTTCAGAATTCTTTATGACATATTTTAAAGATATTTTTCAAAGAACTCTTAAAGATATCTTAAAGTTGTCTAATGCGTTGCGATTTTAGACATTCTGCTCATTAGGTAATAATTGTAAAAATTGCAAAATGATAGAGGACTTTCCGGTTCAGTTCAATCCGCTCTATCTGCACACAAAAATAGTTCCAAATATTTTGAGATATCCTGTATAGTCCCAAAATAGTCACAAATATTGAGACACTCTGTATAGTTCTTATAATTTATATATTGAATATATACACAAAATGCTATAATAGTAGCCGACTGATGTAATTCCACGTAAAAATCTAAGATAATTTTTCCATAACTCCAAAAATTGACAGTCATGTTAAACAAGGTGTTTGTAACTTAAAAAAGTTATGAGTATATATTTTCTTTATGGCAGTCAAGATTTTTTTACTCGACGTGAAACGTACCTCATTTATTAACTATTATCGTGGCTTCCAGTTTTTAGGAGTTACGAATTATTCTTTCAAGTTGATATAGGTGTGTCCCATAGGAATGCAGAAGAGATGCCTCATGGGGATTAAATATCTATAGGATATTACACTTTGACGTATGGGAATATATAGGAATATATAATGTATATAGTACAGAGGAGATGTGCATAGGTCATCCTATGGTAGCTTATATTTTCAATCTCCACGGTACCTCTTTTTTATCTTACGTACGCCTAGATATTACTATACGTCAAACTGATATCCTGTAGATCTTTTAGTTTTCATGGGAATCTGTTCACATTCCTGTGGATACTTCTATTATCCTATTTGCATTTCTATGAATATCCTACGTATACTATGTATGCTGCGCAAATCCTATAGGTAACTACATAAACTCCTACAGAATCTTATAATTTATACGAATCCATAAAAAAACTCATGAGAATTTGCAGCAGGGATATCTGGATACTCGTAACAAACTTACTACAATTAATCAGAAGTGGGATTCAATTTCGGATTACGAACGTAGAATTGCGAGATACGCCCGAGCCCGAGAGGCGGATCGGATAAATGTAACGAATGAGAGAGTGAGGCGTTGCAGTGCGAGTATCGTCGAGTCGCGTGGGCTGGCTACCATTGAGAACATTATCCAGAGGATAATTGCATAAATATCGATGTTTCGAATAGATTTCCGAATATATGTATCAAAGCACGATGGACCCAACTAAATTCAAGATCACTTTGTTGAAAAAACAGTTGTGGAAACGACAGTTGAACGCAACTGGAACAAAAGCAGAATTGATAGCAAGATTGCAAAAGACGAACTCTCAAAGGACGTGGCTGCAAGAAATGGAAAGCGAAGAAGCGAGCGGCACGATTGTGATGAATAGGATGTTAATGATTGTGGATGGGATCAAAGAAAACATGATGATGCAAGCTCAAGTGCACAAAAACAGAGACGAAGTTCTAGAGAATGCAGAGAGAATTCGAATTTTTGAGGAGAGAATATGGAAAGTTACGGATAGCCAAGAGAGAAAAGTTGCTGCGGAATGGCAGAGTAAAACAGTATGAGTAGACTGAAACACATCGAGGATCAGTATCAAAACGATAAGCGAATTATTAAGTGAATTCGATGGGCCCGAGGGCCTGATGAAAATTGGGAAAAATAAAATAAGATTGCTTAGATACAATATTGGCTGGATACAAACAACGCCAAGATTTTATTGTTAGGAACATGATTAAAAGGAAAGGCGTTGAATAGTTCCATCCAGAACACTCACAATCAATGAAAGAGATATTAAACGAAGTGAGTAAAATATTTGATCAGCGACAAAGTTGTCCGAGAAAGAGGAAGCAATTTGAGAAAAGGGTGTGAAAAACAGACGAAAATTTTAGTGCATACTACTACGAGAAGATAATTTTAGCAAATTACGTTCCAGTGGAAGAAGAGATGATAAAATATCTCATTGATGGCATATCCAACATCTGCGAAATAAAGCGCGATTGCAACAATTTGAATCAGAATCTGAACTGCTGACTGTTTTGAAAACGTCAATTGGAGACTATTCGCTTCGAATAGAATGTAGCAAGGAGCAAGGATCAGAAAGAAGTACAACCGCACCTAAAGAAGAAGATATCGTCAAAGAAAGAAGCATCAGAAGATTCCAGTGCAAGCGAGAACACGATGTAACTACAGTAAGTTTGTCTAAAGATTGTAAGCTTCCCAAAAGAGAGAAGGGAACCTGTTTTAAGTGCGGTGAAAAAGGGCATGTAATTAGCGACGGATAAGGTAGAATCTCTTAGATTAATTGTATACAGGATACAGAAGTGTGGATCATGATTTTCTTAAACAGGTTAAGTTAGAATTCAACAGTATGAATTGTGCGATAGATGTCGATGCTCTAATTGATTGACCGGATTAATAAAAGAGGAGGTAATGCCTAGTTGTTCTGTTAATTATTCTAGTGCCGCGAAGTTTTGTGGGACAAATATGCAGGAAACTTTTCAGAATATCTGGATCTCGTAGATACATAAATTGGAACACTAACACTCATTCTGTAATTACTGAACATCGTATTGAATTTTCATTGGGACTTCGATTGGGAGAACGTCCAAATTTTAGACTAGGAAAAATTTTTGAATAAAAGATTTCAAAAATTGCATTACACATGCAAAGGAATAGCCTTTACGTTCAGATACAGAAGGTCTGCATCATACCTATGTAGCTTGAAAATCTCTCTTGACTGATATTAGAAATTTTTCTAGATTTATTAATTTATTTTGATAAAGTTTTATTGGTTGACAAAAATGTAACAATTTTAACGAGATATGTTTTATATTGAATTTTTTTTTATCATGTAATTCTTTATTTTAATTACAATTTTAATAATTTTGATAGTTTTTAATTCTTATACAATAATTTATTGTTTTTACCGATTTTTATCGGTTTGTTTAACAACTATGTACATGTGTTTTATTCGTCATATGTGCAAATTTGCTTTAATGTTTACTGTGTGACCTCTTACTTCGAGAATAGTTCATATCTTAGTGATACATCATCGTACGTGTTCTAAAAATGTGTGATCTTCATATTTGATTTTAACAGTTCCACTTTTTAAGTTTTAATATGTTCAACAAAACTTCAGTGCAATGTTTCATGTTCCGTGATGGTAAGATGGCATTTGAATTGTTTACGCATATATCACGTTAATAAGATTTATTTTTATAAAAAAGTATCAAATTAACAACGCTGCATCTTTGTCAATTTGCGAGGCATGTAATTATACTTGTATCATTCTTGTTGAGGAGGACTCCAAAGAGAATCAAAATGTTCAAAATAAAAAAGACATCAATCCAATATCTGAATATTAATTGTTCATTAAATATTGTAATTGCGCCGTTTATCGTTGCTGACTCTCATTAGCCTATTATATTTATCTTTTTGTATTGCTAAAATTCGAGAGTCCTAATATAATTATTGTTATTATCACTAATAATACTGTCATTTTCATTATTAGTGGGTAGAGATTTAATGAAGCATTTCAAGCTATGTATAACGAATGACCATAAACTGAATGAAAACCAATGTAATAGTAAAGTCGAGCCTAAAATTGATGAAGACGAATGTATAGACGAATACGAATGTAATAATGAAATACTAAGCATAGATATCATAGATCCTACGAATAATGTAATTGATTTACTAATTATTAATTCTAGTATTCCGTCTAACACGCAGGCAAAGTTTAGGGACATGTTCGAGGAGAAAATATATGTAAAACTGGAGCGGCCCGAGGAACTAAAAGTTAATGCAGAATTGAGACTGCAGGTAAAAGATTTTTTCATTTTTCGCCAAGACGATTCGCATACATGGAGAAGGGAAAGTCATAGCAGATATTAGACGATCTATGGACAAAAGAGATAATTAGGTTTAGCGATTCGGAGTATGCATCTCTGATAGTGCTCGTAAAAAAAAACGGTGAGTACACATGTGCATCGACTATAGGACCCTGAATAAGTATATTGCGCGAAAAAATTATCTGATCTCGGTAATTGAGGATCAAATAAATGTTTTAAAAGAATTACTTTACTATATTGGATCTGAAGGATGGATTCTATTATATTCGAAATAGGAAGAGTCAATTAAATACAACTTTCACTATACTGCTGAGTCAAATTGAGTACGTTAAAATGATTTTTAGCTTGAAATCGATGGAGGATTCCAAAAGTTCGTTAACAAAATTTTAGAATTAATCCGTTCAGAGAATGCTATCGTATATATTGATGACTTTTTGATCGCACAAAATCCTTAAAACATTATTTATTTATTGTGTTAAGTAAAGTATTCAGATCACTAGTGGAAAACAAGTTAAAAGCTTGAAAGTTGAGGCTTGATAAATGTAAATTCTTGTTTACGAAGATTGAATATTTGGGTTACAAATTATTCCAGAAGGCATTAGTCCCACAGTGGATGGAATCGAAGCAAAATCAATATTCCCCATTCCGCGTACACGCGAAGTTCATAGTTTTCTAGGGCTATGCTCTTATTTCCAAAAATTTATTGAGAGGTTCGCGGTAATTGCAAAACCCCTGTACGATTTACTCAAGAAAGACATCTCGTTCAAATTCACTAACGTAGAACTTAATGATTTTAATTTAATGATTTTAAAGATAAGATTGATGGAGTCGCCTATGTTAGCGATATATGATCTTCATGATCTTACTGAGTTACATTGCTAGTAGCTATAGATTTAGAGTCTTGCTAATATAGCGAAAATCTGATTTGAAAAACACCCAATGTTCTATTTCTCGAAGCGTACCACAGTGGTAGAAAGTAAATATTACAACTTTAAGCTAAAGACATTGACAATAATATACACACTTAATAGATTTAGAATTTATTTGCTGGGAATAAAATTTTAAATAATAACAGATTGTAACGCATTAAAGATGACAGAAAAAAAATATCATTCCTAGAATTGCGCAATGGGTCCTAGAATTGCAAAACTACGCGGTAGAGCACAGACCGGGTGATAAAATAAAACATGTAAACGCGTTGAGTAGATTGCTCAATATAAAAATATCTGTGGAAGATAATTCGTTTGAATATAACTTTTCGTTGTGTCAGTCGAAAAATAAAAAAATCAAAGCAAGGTGCTAGAGCAAGCTGAGAGTTCACTATTTGAAATACAAAACGGGCTAGTCTATAGGAAAAAAAGGTAATGATTTGCTCCTTTATGTGCCTGAAGAAATAGAAAAAAATGTGTTATTTAGATACCATTAAATGGGCCACCTAGGTAGAAAAAACTGTAAATGCAATAATACAGAGCTATTGGAGCGCCCAAACTTGACCGCAAAGGTTAAACAATATGTCGCGCATTGTTTAAAGTATATTGCATTCTCGATTTTTGGGAAATCTAAGATGTATCGTATTCGATTCCGAAGGGAAACGTTCTCTTGAACACATTACATATCAATCACTTAAGCGTTAAATAAGAAATGCTTGGTAAACAAATATCTTTCTGATTGTAGATGCATTTATAAAGTATGTAAAGTTGCATGCAACGAAAATTATAACTAGTAGTGAGGCCATAAGAGCATTACGTGATTATTTCGGCACCTCGAATAATTATCTCAGATCGCTACTCGTGCTTCACATCGCAAGAATTTGCTCATTTTATAGACAAGCAAAGCATCAAGCATGTACTGATCATTACAAGCCAATGGTCAAGTAGAGATTTTGAATAGAGTATTGGTTCCGATGTTAAGAAAAATAATAAATATTGAAGAAAAACAATAGTATAAACTTGGGCGAGGCAGAATATGCCCTGAACAACACAAAAAGTAGAAGCACCGAGGAAATCCCTAGTAGATTACTTTTCGGAATAGATCAGCGTTCTGTTAGTGATGAAATCAAAGAATATTTAATCAAAGAATATGCAAATATTAATTGTAGAGATTTGGAAAAATTTAGAAAAGATGCGGTAGAGAAATTGACTGTTGCGCAGGAATAAAACAAAAAGCAATTTAATAGGAAACACAAAATACTTGTAAAATATAAGGAAAACAATTACGTTGTGTTGTGAAATTTTGACAATATGACCGGTATGTCAAAAAAGATGATCCCACAATTTATTAAGAAGGTACTGCGTAATGATCGCTATTTAGTTGCGGACATAGGATTCTAGAACAGTAAAAAAAAATACTAAGGAATTTGGGAGTCCAAAAACATGTGATCATGATTAGGATCTAGTAATGTAAGTGATAGTTCTAAGTGTTAATACGAGAGCGATTAAGCAACGCTAGATTGGCAGTAACTTAGGATAAGAAATTTATGTTAAACTCCTATTCGCAGCAAGAAATCGAGATCGATCTATAGTCAGAGATGACTGAAATGTAGCATAAGTGACGCCGCTATGCGAGACGATTCTAAAGAATTGGTAGGTCACGAGGCGGCGCGTCTGCGGGCACTATGAGAGATTGGCGATCCTTGGAGACGAACGGGTTTGCAAGATAAATGGTCGGAACAAGACGACGGAAAAACTCAGTGTTATTTATCTTAACATATTGATATCTGAACACTTGTAACGAACTTACCACAATACTAAAATAATAATAACTAATTTCTACATTGCAATAACTTTATATAAATCTTAATTATAAAACTTTATATACATCTTATGATAATCTTGAGAAAATATTTAAAGTATTTAACGAAAAACAAACTAAACCATAGATTTTATGAATGGTCAAGGTGAAGTCACTTGTAGGTTGTCAAAATTGTAATGTAATCCATACGATCATCAAATCTCATCATGAAACTTTGAATGATATATTAATATTCACAACTAATCACATTTTATGATACATTTTATGTATATTTGTTTGAACTCCATCCAAGCCATCAGGAGTGACGAATATGTTTGGAGACATATTCGCGAAATCTAATATGGATTAAGAAAATTATTGATGAAGATTCCAAAGAATATCGAAAAGTTTAAGATTTTTCAAGATTTCAAATAAAGATAATATCAATACTTCGTATGGATTAACAAATTTATTTGTAAAAATTTTGTTGCGCACCTCCGTTCGCGTTTGACTCTCATTGGCCCACTCAGGGGCTCAGATTTAGTTTGTTTTTGTTATTTTAAAGAGAGAAAATCCTTGTTTAACATATTTATTTTTAAAGTATTAAAAAATTGAATTTTTTGTCATTATTTTATAACATTCTTCTATATTTCTATTAAAGCAGAGATTAAACAATATTTCTTATTGAAATAACTTATGATGATAAACTAAATTGTCGTATTACTTTTAAATATTATTTAGAGTACTGTATAATTTTTTCATAACTTTTAATTATTTAAAAATATTTATCATATCTCCTTAATAAAAATTTTTAATTGAAACCGTATCTATTAATGTACAAAAATTTTAATAACAGCTACTATTATATAATTCTAAAAATTATTGGGAGTACAAATAAGTTTCCGCCGTTTGCAAAAGACGGCGCCACTAATAAACTATAATTAAAAATGTTTGATATAAAATGACATATCGTAAAATTGGACATCCGGCAACACCATAACCTTGAAATATTAGCAATTTTGTAGCATCATATATTTTTTTTTGTACGAAAATGTCGAGTTTTGAGCCGAATAAGCGTCATTTGCGGGAACTTTTGATTTATTTCTTTAATTTGAAGAAATCAGCAACTGAGGCTCATAGATTGCTTGTAGAAGCATATAGTGATGCTGCCTTAAGTGAGAGAAGTTATCGTGAGTGGTTTCAAAAGTTTAAGAACAGTGAATTTGTCATCGAAGACAAAGAACGTAGCGGAAGGCCGAAAGTATACGAAGACGCGGAATTGGAAGCATTATTGGATGAAGTGCCAAACGCAAAAAGAATTTGCACTTAGGAGTGACTCAACAAACAATTTCATATCATTTGAAATCATTGGGAATTATTCAAAAGCAAGGGAATTGGTTTCCATATGAACTGAAGTCGAGAAACATTGAACGCCGATTTTTCACATGTGAAATGCTGCTTGCCAGGCATAAACGAAAGAGTTTTTTGCATCGTATAGTCACTGGTGATGAAAAATGGATCCATTACGATAACCCAAAGAAGAGGAAATCATGGGGATTACTTGGCCATGCTTCAACATCGATAGCCAAGCCGAATATTCATGAAAAAAAACTCATGTTGTGTATTTGGTGGGATCAGCTTGGTGTCGTGTATTATGTAGTGTATATTATGAGTATATTATGTGTTGCTCAAACCGAATGAGACCATTACTGGAGCTCTCTACCGAACACAATTGATGAGATTGAGCACTCAAGGAAAAACGCGCCCACTACTACTCCATGACTCCAAAATTATTCTTCTGCGTGATAATGCTCGATCACATATTGCGGCGTCGGTCAAAACCTACTTAGAAACACTCAAATGGGAAGTTCTATCCTACCCGCCATATTTTCCAGACATTGCTCCTTCCGACTACCATTTGTTCCGATCGATGACGCATGGCCTGTCTGAGCAGCACTTCACATCATATGAAGATATCAAAAATTGTATCGATGATTGGATAGTCTCAAAAGATGAAGCGTTCTTCCGTCGCGGTATCCACATACTACCAAAAAGATGGGAAAAAGTAATGCCTAGCGATGGTCATTATTTTGAATAAAACATTATTACCGTTCTTTCACAATAAATGTTTAATTTTTGATAAAAAACAGCGGAAACTTATTTGTACTCAATATGAATCAATTGATGAAGATATGATTGATTCATTTTCCGAAGAAAGTGATCATTCGAACATTTCTAATAAAATATATAATATCAGAGATAAAGACAATGAAGATCAAAATGATGATCGAAATAATCATAATGATCAAAATGATCAAAAACATGATCAAAATGATAATCGATACAATAATTAAGGGAATGCTGGAGTAAACAGCCGAACTTGAT
The DNA here is from genome assembly GCF_001594045.1 of Atta colombica. Lineage (NCBI taxonomy): Eukaryota > Metazoa > Arthropoda > Insecta > Hymenoptera > Formicidae > Atta > Atta colombica. The sequence goes on along the minus strand of NW_017259316.1, from coordinate 730,423 downwards.
TGAGATTGATATTATAGATTTTCATTTCCAATGAGGATTATGCCCTCTAAATTGATATGATCATGTAGGAAATTGGATTGATAATTATCGACATTTTTATTCCGTTTTCTACATTACCATCATCCGGGACGAAAATATATATTAGGCTCGTCGTACAAAAGATTTACTTTAATTTTGAAAAATTTTCTAATTTTAGAACTGAGAAAAAATGAACTGGGATTAAAGTTAATCTTATATTTGTAAAATCAAGTATTTGTATTGTATTTAATATACAATTATATTTAGAAATACAATTATACTATGTATACAATTATACTATGCAATGTAAACCGTGTTCCAATATATACCTCCAATATTATTATTAATATTAAAAATCTGTAATATACATAAAGTACAAATTTTTAACTAATAGTTATATCGGCATAAAGTCGCATTAGCATTTTTTTCCTTACGTCCAATGCCATTTTAGATTAGGACATAATGTACTATCAATAAATTAATATGACATTGTACATACATAATATAACTCTTTTTGCTCCATCTAATAAAAATTATATACTAATACACAGATATTACTGATATCTGTGGCCTGATATAGAAATATGATTCCACAAATATCAAACTACTATAATTTTTAAAAAGTTTAATTTTTCACAGGGTTACTGTTAAAATTTCAGATGTGTTCATTAGTTTCTTTGTTTCAGTTGTGTTAAGCAACTAACTTTTGATTTCATTATGACAATGCATCCACTCACATTTTTTTCAATTGCAGATGCAAACTTTTACGAATTGATTCCAAGTATCGTATTTCACTAGATTTGATAATTAAAACGTCTCTGGCAGTAAATTAAAAATAGTCAGTCCACGATGAACGCTTCTGACATTTGATCATAATTAGGCAAAGCATGATTTACGGTTATATAATTTAATATTTAATCATATCACTTTTATAATAAATAAAAATGATATTTTCACGAATGACATAAAGATACTAATCTTTCCCATTCTGGCTTTATAGGGTGCCTTCCAACGAGAAATACATATGACACGGTGTATTATTATATTCTTATTGTTTGTCAATGTACAAGGATGAGATGATCATTGTGTTGTATCCCAGTAAACACAAATATGTAACTTATATTGCTTCGATATAACGGAATATAACAGATAATATAACATGCATAACATTCTATGACCACGTTAGTTGTAATCTCACTCACAAATCATTGTAGCTACATAATATAAATATAACATGTAACTTGAAATGTTATATCATTACTGAGTATTTGAAGTATTTAATCATATTCATATATTTATACATATATTATACATATATTATACATATATTATATATATTCATATATTATACTATAACCATCTGTATATTATACTTTTATATTTATAATAATTGTTGAGTTTAGTCTCCTTATTTCCGATGTTGATAAAATTAGATTCATTCAATGCGTTTTTGCATGAAATGAATGAATTTGGCAGAAAAACGTGTCGCTCTGTTCCGTGAAATATCAATTATTAAAATTGACGGATATTCAGGTAAGAAAATCTGTTACATCGATGGATTGTATAATTGAGAATTATACAAATTCTCTGTTTTATAAACATAAATTCTTTACTTTAAAAACAAATTCTCTGTTTTAAAAACATAAATTCTCTGTTTTAAAATATAAATTATTTTTTATTATAATTTTTGTTTTTACAATATTTTTTATTATTAAATTTATTGTTAAAGCAGACAAATACCTAATCAAAACAAATTTTCTATAAAACAAATTTTCTGTAAAAACAAAAATTATACAGAAAATAATTTATATATGTTTCCTGCAAAACATTAGCCAAATTGATGCAAACTCAGATTTTAACTACAAAATTATAACGATCAGATTTTGACTACAAATTATAATCATCTCCGCCTTTGGCTATGGATTTGTAGATAAAGCCTGCTAACAAGCTATGCCAGCAAATTGATGACAGAAATCGAACAGAATTTGCTTCAGATTCTACTCTCAATCTGCCGTCAGGTTAGGCAAGACTTTGTTCATTTTCTGTTATCAATCTGACAAAGCATGTCTAGCAAATTTTGTCATATGTTACATCCACAGGATTCCATTCTTTTCTTTCGAGATGAGAAAATTACAACGACTCCTTTTGGCGTAATTAGGAAATAAGTAAATTTTATTAAATACAAGCAAACCAAATACTGATAAAACAAAATTAAAATTTAATTTTTGTAGCGACAAATTTTCCCGATAGGGAAAAGGGGGCTCAGAGTTAGCCAAGTCATGAGAGGCAGAAGGTCAATCATTGCCCAATAAATCTTTTACATTAAAGCTTTGTTTACTAGTACTTGACGTTGCTCGCGCGCTTGCGGAATAGATAAGACTAATAATCAATCCGATTTCTCCAAGTGTCCAATTCCTAGAAGACGCTAAGTCACTGATCTACTGCTAAAAACTTGGAAGGGCATATCGTCCCCGCGAATATAAATACGAGGACTCTTTGAGACATTGGGGCACTCTTTTTCCAATCATTCATTCACCGTCAGTCACTATCAGTTTTAAATATTGGGAGTACAAATTAGTTCGATCCGTTTTTTTGTGCATTTATTTCAAAACAAAATAAATGAACAGATCAATTAAAGTATTGTCCATCGCTGCCTACTTTTTCCCATCTTTCAAGCAATTTTCGAATTCCATCTCGAAAAAATGACTCGTCTTTGAAGGCGATCTAATTTTGGAGCTAATTTTCGATTTCTGCGAAAGAAGTGAACCGGTGACTTGCTACATTCTTCGGAACAACCAGTAATCAGAAGGAGTCTGGAGAATACAACGGGTGCGGTAAAACATCCCATTTGAGCATTTCCAAATATTTTTTTACGACTTTAGCGACATGAGACCGAGTGTTGTCATGAAGAAGAATAACTTTATCATGTCTTTGCTCTTATTCCGGCCATTTTTCTCGCAATGCACGGCTCAAACGAATCAATTGTAGTCGATACCGATCGCCTGTAATAGAATCACCAAGTTTCAGCAGCTCATAATAAACAAGATCTTTTTAGTCCCACCAGATATAGAACATGATCTTCGAATCATGAATATTCGATCGTGGTGTTGATGTTGAAGTCGATGGCAACAATTGACTGGGCTTAGCGTAGTATTTTTTCTTTTTGGGATTGTCGTAGAATATCCACTTCTCATCTCCAATTACAATCCGATGCAAAAAACCTTTTCTCTGTTGTCTTTGAATCAGCTGTTCGCAAGTGAAAAATCGCCTTTCAACATCTCTCAGTTTCAGTTCATAAGGCACCCAATTTTCTTGTTTTTGAATGATTTAAACTATGGCTCTCAATCATATAGAAACGGCTTGTTGAGTTACCCCCAATGATTCTGCAAGCTTCTCTTGTGTTTGACTCTGATCTTCTTCGAGTAATGCCTCTAATTCTTTGTCTTCGAATTTTTTTGGCTGTCCAAGACGAGGCTTATCTTCAACGCTGAAATCTCCATCTTTGAAATGTCGAAATCATTCTCTACATGATTTATCAGTTGGAGCAGTGTCACCATAAATTTCGACAAGCATTCGATGGGTTTCAGCCGCACTTTTCTTCCAATTAAAGCAGAAAATCAAAACCTCCCACAAATGCTGCTTGGTTAACATAAAATTCGACATTTCAAACATAGTAAAAATCAAGGTTTTTGTATGAAACTCAAAGCAATATAAACTGAATATTATTAGCAGATGTTTAACCTCTCTGAAACTGCCAAAATCAGTTGTCTCTATGAATCATTCACAACAGCAGGAGCAAGCTTTAGGGAAACGGACCGAACTAATTTGTACTCCTAATATAATGAATTAGGTACTTTCTGTTTTTCGAAATATTGAAATATGTATGCGAATATTTGTAAGTATATTGCTATCTAATTGTAGCAGTGAGTGATCATTTTCATTGATAAAAGATGAGCATAAAAATACTGAGTAAAAAAAATTGAATGAATATAGTGTTATGTGCATTGAAATCTATTTGTTGCAGACTATTGATTTTCAGATGGGTCGATGAATTTGCAAGAAAAAAAAAATGAGGCGAAAATGTTTCTCTCTTTCTGAATGTCATCGATTAATAATTTAACATAATAATTTTTTTTTATTAGATTATTTTTTCAGAGCTATATGTAACATAATGTTAATGTAATAAATTATTGAATATATATTTTAAGAACTTAAATACATGAATTATTATTATTGCTTTTCCATTTTATGAAAAAATCGGAGCCCTTACATGAGCCCTTACATGAGTTTTGTCGACGCAATGGCTCGGGGCCTCAAATATTTAATCGGCCCTGCTTATTTTGTATTAATATAAAGATACATCAAGTCAAATCTCGATAATCTGAACGTATCTTTGAAACGAGCATGCATTTTTATAAACATGTATCAGATTGATTGTTTTTCGACAGAATAAATTAGTTCTATTTGAAGAATGAAATATTCAAATTTTATGAGGACTTTTTAGATTTGAATCTTAATACAAAATTTTGTGAATTTTCATTGATTATTATATAACTGTATAAATATTGTATAATACGTAATATAATTATACAAATATTATGAATAAATAAATGAGCGTTTATATCTACAGTAAAAGTTTTCTAAATCTAAGTAATTTATTTCTTGAATAGTTGATGTAAGGGGAAAGTGAGGGTAAGAGAAATTTGTTGCCCTGAAATAGAATTTTCCAAGTAAAAAGCGATATAAGTATGGAAATAGAAACTATAAATATTCTTCTGTCATTACATATCCTGATATATCGAACAGATTTTCATTAAATAAGATTGTATTTAACTAAAAAGAAAAAATGGAAAATCGAATCCTAAATTTTGCGCGTGTCGGATAATTGTGTGCAAAATAAAAGTCGTAAGAAATGAATGAATTGTGGAATGTTGACAAAGAAATTAGTCTAATTTCGCTCTTTTAGTATCTTTCTCTAACAATTTTATCAATGTAAATATATATATATAT
>NW_017259316.1:724523-725033 GCF_001594045.1 Atta colombica | reverse complement strand
TATATATATATATACCATATATATATACACAGGGTGTCTGGAAATAATCGTCAAATATTGGGCAGGTAGAGCGGACTAAACTAAGTCGAAAAGTCCTTTACCATTTTGTAAGTTTCCCCAATAGTTAACGAGATATTAATCTTTAAAAATAATCAAATACTACTGCGAAGTGTATACACCTACGATCGCTTGGCGCGCGGGCTGTGGGGAGCGGGGATAGCCTGGCAAGCGCGCCGTCCGAACTATAGAGGCTTGCGACGATGTGCGCGGCGCGGGGCGCTTGCCAGCCATTCCTCAACTCCCAAGGTCCGTGCGCCAAGCGATCGGTAGGCATATACACTTCGCAGTAGTAGGCCGGGCGAGCGCGCAGATTCAGCTATCTTTAAGGATTAATATCTTGTTAACTATTGAGGAAATTTGATAGAGGACTTTTCGACTCAGTTTAGTCCGCTTTACATGCTCATGAAATATTTGGTGATTATTTCCAGATACTCTGTATATATATATATA
>NW_017259316.1:724179-724473 GCF_001594045.1 Atta colombica | reverse complement strand
GGTGATTCAGAAAAAATGTTTGTCCTTCAAGTATCATATTTCTGACTTAATTCTAAGACGATTTTTCTTTTGCAAAAATTTTGTCTGGAGTTTAGTTTTCTAATTACAAAAAGAAATAGTTAGCATATCACGAGCTGCGTAGAGGAAACGGGTAGAAGCGGCACTCAGACGCTCGGTTAGACGCAAGCGTTTTATGCGCGGGGTGTATACTAATTGAACGCATTCACACGTTCATAAAAACACATTTCTTCTTACTTTTTCCCTTTACTACATTACCTCTTTGTCTTTTACATA
>NW_017259316.1:722828-723927 GCF_001594045.1 Atta colombica | reverse complement strand
TATATTTATGTATGATATGTATATATACAGAGTCTGGAAATAATCGCCAAATATTTCATAGGCAGGTAGAACTAAACTGAGTCGAAAAATTCTTTATCATTTTTTATAAATTTTCCCAATAGTTAATGAGATATTAATCCTTAAAGATAGCCGAATACGACCGCCCAGATTCCGATCGCTTGACGCGCGGGCTTTGAGAGTTAGAGATCGGCTTGCAAGCGTCCCGCGCCGCACACCGCCGCAAGCCTTCATAGCTCGGATTAGCGATTGGGAGGATATACTTCGCAGTAGTATTCAGCTATCTTTAAGGATTAATAATTCGTTAACTATTGGGAAACTTACAAAATGGTAGAGAACTTTCCAACTCAATTTAGTCCGCTCCACCTGTCCAATATTTGGCGATTATTTCCGGACACTCTGTATATACATACAACTTTGGTGTACAACTTTGCTTCCGCCGTTTTCCTATAGATGGCTTTAGCGGTAAGTGGTGGTCGAAATAAATAGATCATAGACGTCATATAATAAACTTGGGCATCTGTCAACATAACCCCATAGAAACATTTGTCGATTTGTGTCTGCATCATAAAGTTATTCTCGATTGAAAATGTCAGTTTACGAGCCAAATTCTCGTCATTTACGGGAGGTTTTAATTTTTTGCTTCAATATGAAGAAATCTGCGACTGAGGCTCATCGAATGCTCTCAAATACTTATGGTGAGGCCGCTATTAGTGAAAGAACGTGTCGTGAGTGGTTTCAACGCTTCAAGAACGGTGATTTTGATGTCCAAGGTCATGTTTTGTATTTGGTGGGACCAACTCGGCGTAGTGTATTATGACCTGTTAAAACCGACTGAAACAATCACAGGATCGATATCGAACGCAATTGATGCGTTTGAGCCGAGCATTGAATGACAAACGGCCGCAATACATCGAGAGACATGATAAAGTGATTTTGCAGCATGACAATGCTCGACCCCCATGTTGCGAAAGTGGTCAAGACATACTTGGAAATGTTGAAATGGGAAGTCCTACCCCACCCGCCGTATTCTCCAGACGTTGCTCCCTCTGATTATCACTTGTTTCGATCAATGGCACAC
>NW_017259316.1:721686-721953 GCF_001594045.1 Atta colombica | reverse complement strand
AGCCAGGCCGTGTGCCATTGATCGAAACAAGTGATAGTCAGAGAGAGCAACGTCTGGAGAATATGGCGGGTGGGGTACGACTTCCCATTTCAATGTTTCCAAGTATGTCTTGACCACTTTCACAACATGGGGTCGAGCATTGTCATGCTGCAAAATCACTTTATCGTATCTCTCGTTGTATTACGGCCATTTGTCTTTCAATGCTCGGCTCAAACGCATCAATTGCGTTCGATACCGATCGCCTGTGATTGTTTCAGTCGGTTTTAA
>NW_017259316.1:716712-721662 GCF_001594045.1 Atta colombica | reverse complement strand
ATTTTATTTATATATATAGTTAAAATTTCAAAGATCCTACGGGCGGTACTGAAATGGAGAAATTCAAAGTTTCAGATTTTAAAACATAAACCCCTACCAAATGCTCTTGTCGAAATAATAATAAATAATTTTACTTAGTGGCGAAAATTTTTTACATACTTTTTTAAAAAACAAATATGTAATGTAGAAATTATAGGAATGAAAAAAAGAGGGGAGAACTATCGATGCTGTTTCTGAATTAGAGTAATTCAAATTTGACGGAATTTTCTTTCTCGGACGTCGAGCGACGAGACAAGGACATGCTGTTATCATATTTCAACTCTCTATTTCGAACTAATGTGCACATAAATATGACATTTATGCGTGTGTGTGTGTGTGTACATGCTCGTCTCAAAAGTCTCTCTTCAGAGAGCACGCGCGAAGATATTCACATATTCGTAGATTGTACGTGATTAACTTTCTAATGCGATTGTAGCCGGAGAAATATCTTAAATTGTAGCTCAGTCAGTATTGTCGATACTTTAATTGTGGAGAAAACTTTTCAATCCTAAGTGCAATTAAGAGAAATTAGTTAAGGAAAATTAATCACATTTCATCGGTAGAACAAGACATCCCCTTTTTCCCGCAATTAAATCTATAGATTTTTTATTTCTTACAAAAACAACTTATTTATATATAAAATTTTATATATAAAATTTATATATAAAATTAGATCAATCACATGCGAGAGTTCATTTGGAACTACACTCTTTTTCTAAGTACAATAGTATTACATAAGTAATATTATTAGGTGTACAACTTTGCTTCCGCCATTTTTTTTCCGAAATTCGAGGCTTTATTATAAAAAACTGGTTATACATTTATGATTCAAAGTATTGTCCATCGCTGGCCACTACTTTCTCCCATCTTTCGGGTAGGGTACGAATCCCGCGTCGAAAAAACTGGTCATCTTTTGAGGCTATCCACGAATCGATCTAATTTTTTACTTCTTCATAAGACTGGAAGTGCTGGTCAGCCAGGCCGTGTGCCATTGATCGAAACAAGTGATAGTCAGAGAGAGCAACGTCTGGAGAATATGGCGGGTGGGGTACGACTTCCCATTTCAATGTTTCCAAGTATGTCTTGACCACTTTCACAACATGGGGTCGAGCATTGTCATGCTGCAAAATCACTTTATCGTATCTCTCGTTGTATTACGGCCATTTGTCTTTCAATGCTCGGCTCAAACGCATCAATTGCGTTCGATACCGATCGCCTGTGATTGTTTCAGTCGGTTTTAACAGTTCATAATACACTACGCCGAGCTGGTCCCACCAAATACAGAGCATGACCTTGGAGCCGTGAATATTCGGTTTAGCCGTCGACGTGGAAGCATGACCGGGAACTCCCCATGATTTTCTGCGCTTGGGATTATCGTAATGAACCCATTTTTCGTCCCCAGTCACAATGCGATGCAGAAATCCCTTCCGTCTTTGCCTTTCAAGCAGCTATTCACAAGCAAACAAACGCCGTTCAACACCTCTCGGCTTCAATTCGTACGGCACCCAATTTCCTTGTTTCTGAATCATTCCCATGGCTTTGAAGCGTTTTGAAATGGCTTGTTGAGTCATTCCCAATGATCGTGCCAATTCTTCTTGATTTTGACACGAGTCTTGCTCAAGTAATGCCCCCCTCTAGGTAGGGATGTGTTCACTTTCATGGGAACTCGAGTGTGGATCTTTCATGGGCCATGCTTGTAATAACAAGATATATAGGTGATTAAATGGTTGCGATCGAACTGAAATCACTCTCCGACCGATATATCTTTATGGACCTAAGGAACTTGATAGTGAAAATTTATGAAGGAAACTGCAGGTCGATACTTTCTTAGATAGTATACGAAAAAGATCAATCTCTTCGTTGAGATCCAGATTGAGATCCTGATGCTGGTTGTAAGGCGTGGTCTTTTTTCCCTGGAGACATATCGGTGACCACTTGCCTAAGAATGCAAAAAAACGTGTTGAGAGAGGCCTCGGATGTTGCCATGTCGGCGAGTAGCCATCGATAGACTTTCGGAACAAAGAGATTGTTGATGTATTGTTTCCGCGGGAGAATGCTGGAGGACCAGACAGTATTCGATTTATTTGGGACGATACTTGGGCTGTCATCGAGCGGGAGATGATAGAGATGGCGTGCGCCAAGATTAACGTTGGTAAAGCTCCAGGGCCGTATGATATTATGGGAAGCGTTATAACCGATATGATAAATAGTTTTACTTCGCTGTGGACGCGATATGACGAAGGAATGTTTCCTGAAGGCATGGAAGACCGCGAAATTATTCTTGAAGAAGCCTAATAAGCGGGACCTTCAGCTTACAGTTGAACGAACTAGGAAAGCTTTTTGAGAGGAAGCTTTTATGTGTCGTAGACCGCAAAATTACTTGGACGCTACTAGGGGTATATATTCAATGGACAGTTTGATTTTAGAGTGCAATGTGTGAATGCGGTTTCGCGCTTACGAGAAATAGTGGATGATGGCCTTTGGGATGGGAAAGTGTTAGCTGGACATCGTCATCATCAACGCCTTTAATTCCTTCCCATGGTCTGTGATCCATGAGGCCTTGAGGGAAAAGGAATACATCCGGTGCGTCCTGGGCGACTTTGTCGGAGAGATTGTTTATGTGGACCTTACTGATCGGTGCGTATAGGCATGACATACAAGGTTCCACAGGGAACGGATGACACCCTGTTGATAGTTAGGGGACTTATCTTTTAGGAGGTTTTTGGGCCGAGCTGGGTGCGGCCTTTGTGAAAGTGATAGTGCGGGCCTTTAGGATCCTTAGGATCTCAGTGGAGAAGACGGAGACCATCGCGTTTATGATGGAGGATGTTCTGAATGCTTTGGGTGAAGGGGAGGGAACGGTGGTTCCCGTGGGGTCCACTGTGAAATACCTGGGATTTCGAATTCTCGGTAAACCTTTCAAAACCATTTCCGCTTCCTCCTGCTGAGGATTTAAAGGATGGCCGCCATCCTAGATAGGCTTACATTATGCGAACATCGGCCCGAATGTCGTGTGTATACGACTGTTGTATTTTTAGTAGTAACGGTGTTCCTGTTTGGGCACAGACAGTAAGAATCGTAAAATCTGTCGAGACATGGCACGGCTGCAGCGGCAGCTTGCGCTAAAAATTATCCGGGGATATCGAAGGGTCTCCCATGAGGCGGCGACTATTTTCGCAAGAATGGTGCCATTTAACGATGGATTGTCTTAGACGCACGTGTTGTATTTGCGTAACATTCTGAAGCGAGACGAGATAATAATGCTCAAGCGCTCCTTCGGAAAGTTGAGGAGCGCTATTGCGCGATGGAGGGAGTATCTTTTGGGACTCCTTTCAGATGCCTCCAAATCGGTGGTATCGTCAATAGATTACCATAATTGATGGAAAAGGCTCATTTTTTGGATGACAAATTCTCACGGATTACGACTGCTTTCAGTCGTATCCCGTGAGAATTTGTCATCTAAATGAGATTGATAAGGCTGGGTCTCCGATTTGCGTCCATTGTGACATGGGCAGAGACACAGCGATGCATATCCTCTTGCGCTGCCCTTCATGGGAGGTGCAGAGAGTGAAATTATTTATGGCTCTTTATCCAGAAAGGACATATTCGGTAATTGTGGAGATTATGAAAAATTGGATGGCCTTCGCAAATTTTTGCAAGGTCGTCATAAAATGTAAGAAGACGAATGAACGGACCCGACAGCATGATGCTCGGCTGCGGATTGTTCCTGCCCCATTGTTTCGAATTCGGTATCCGATTGAAGTGTATATATATATATATGTTTTAGGTGTAGTAAAAAGAAATCCATTATTTTTGCATGAAATTGAATGGAAAAATAATGGATTTCTTTTTACTATACCTAATATATATGTATATTCGCGTTAGCACATAAGTTAAGTTAGATTTATTGTAGTGTTCCATCTTCTAATGAGATAGGAGTATCGAGCCCATGATGTTGAAGATCGTCCTGAAGAAGTATCGGTTTGGTAATCCCGGGATAACTTCCTGATAGATCTCCTGATAGAACGACAATTACTTAAAAAGGGGAGCAAGTAGGATGTGATTAATATCGATGGTGATGCAATCATATTGAAGCCTGTACGCCCAAGTAAGCGGGCCCTGGCTATCTTCCTGCCATCCGCAGACTTCTTTCTTAGGAAAACTTCCGGATAGTTAGGCTCGTGAAAATTTTCTCTTTCTACACAAGAAAGGCTAGTACAATTCAAATATACAGTGTCGTCGAAGAATTACAAAGCTATTGTGGATAAAAAAATCGAGCACCAAGGTCCATGCGCAAGAATAAAATGTCCTTAATATCGTTGTACCGAGGATTTCGAAGGTTGTGCTGACTTGTGCTAGACTAGCATAATAGCGGTTATGTGGGATTGCCTCCCCACTTTGGCGTCAGAATCAGATATCTGTATGCGAATAGTGCAGTCAGTGTCTTTTTATAAGGTATCAGTGTGGGTCCGGGAAATGACCATTAGCAAGTGCATTAAACGCCTTGTGTACGCGAAAACTCACTGTGCAAATGGACTTACTATTGCTCGCACGCGGCAACCATAGCCTTGGCGGGGCTGCTTTCGTTAGATCTCGTCGCTTACGGGCACGTCAAAATTTACTGGCGTGTCCATGAAATATGCGGAGAAAGAGGGTGGCTGACCCGAATGCTGTGAATATCATTTGAGGGCAGAAGAAGGAGCATATAATCAGGCCTGGGAGAAACGATTCCTGCCTAAACTTATCGACCTAAACTCTTCCAGCTGCGAGACCGTTATGATCATCCAACCCTGTCTTAAGCAGTGAATGGACAGGGCACGACGTTGTCCTTCCATCTGGTTAAAATTGTGTTTATAAAAGTAAAGTAAATAAGTTATTCAAATATTTAAAATAAAAAAATAAGAAAAAGAA
>NW_017259316.1:715159-716612 GCF_001594045.1 Atta colombica | reverse complement strand
TATATATATATATATATAATTCTTTATATCGTTTGGTTCCGAATTGTACAATGCATTAGAAAATGAAGTAATATGATCGCTAATGTATACCTCTCGAATAATGGAATTGAGACTTATATTGTTTTTTATTATTATTGTTTCATACGAATTGTAACATTAATAATTTTCTTACAAGACTCATAGCAAGACTAACAGTCTGTCTACTAGAAAATTACTCTTAAAAATTCATCGGAAAGATTGTGACACATTTTTATTAGAAATAATAATAAGTCTTTTTTGGAAATATTATTAACGGCAATAGGAACGCAAAAAGTAAACAGCTTTAAAGTTTCTTCGAATTATTCTTTTGATATGGGATTTATTACAGAAAACTCATCATCATTAAAAGCTATTTATATTATCGAATCACTACTTATATTATCGAAAACAATTCGGTTATTATCATTTATTTATTCACAAAGACCCTGAAAAATTGCTTATCTCAATACCGTTTAGTCTGTACGATCGATTGATAAATCATAAATCCTGTTATAAGATTGTCAAAAGATTCCTCTCATTATCTAAATGACGTTCACAGCATTGAGTTGATATAAGAATATAAATATTTATAACAATGAAAATCCTACATTTTAAAGATAAATGTAATTGTGCAAGTGCACAGTTATTAAAATCACACAAGAATTATTCTTAGTTTTCTTCAGAATATTAAGTCTTAAGCAATTTGGATCACGTTCTAAATTTTTTATTGCCGCATTAAAAATGTTATACAAACACGAGAATTAACATTTATATCAACTAGAGATTTCTTCAGATTTTCTCGATAAGTTATAATTGAATTTTCTGTTGCTGAAATATATTAACCGTTTCATTATACGCATGACACAAGTTTGTTCACATATTAGGTGTAGTAAAAAGAAATTCATTATTTTTCCATTCAATTTCATGCAAAAATAATGGATTTCTTTTTACTACATCTAATATATAACACGGAATTCTATTACGATAGTAATTCATTCTTAATTATTATAATAATTATACATATTATAACCATTTTGAAGATAAAGTATAATTCATGCAAAACCTATTTCCGCGATGATCGCTGTTTTGTACTGTAAGTTGCAATTTACTTACAAGAAAATATTTTATTAAACGATTTATTAAATGTAAACAAAGCGCGCAGTTGTCGCGTGCGACACGCAATCACGCATGAATGTCATGCAAATAATCAGTCACATATAAGACAAAAACAAGAACAAGAAGAGTAATTAATGAATGTGTGTGCGCGAAAATTTCATTCAAGAATACATGCATATATTTATTATATATAAAAGGAAGCATCAAGTTAAGAAGGCATAGCGGCACTTAAATTCTGACTTCAAAGCGCTATATCTTTTCTATTGATTTTATATGAATGTGACAATGGAGATATTTGTTCAGAATCACAAGAAGCAAC
>NW_017259316.1:704524-715059 GCF_001594045.1 Atta colombica | reverse complement strand
TATATATATAAATAAAAACACATCCTTATTTTTGAAAGAATGCCAGATAGGGGTAAGAATAGATTTAAAATCCACTGAAAGTTTCGCAAAGTACAGATTTTGCCTTTGAAAAAAAAACTTTTAAATGCGACCATTTTTCGCGGAGTTACTCTTATTTGAATTTATGCGAAATTTTGATATAAATGTACCTATGCGATAATTTTGACGAGTGTAGCTCTAAAATACTTTCGAAGCTATTCAATTTTCATTCTGGAAATTTTTTTTATCTCTTATAGTTTCGATATTCACTTCGAAAGAAAAAAAAATGATTTTTTTCGAAAGAGTGTTTTACCTCTTGAAGATCCTTGAGATAAGCACAAACAAGAAATATAGGTCTAATATCTTTACAACATATCCAAAGCTCATTAAAATCAGTAAAGATCGGTTCTCTCGTTAGTAGTATGAGAGAGTTCATAGAATGCTCAAATATTCAAATTACTCAAATGAATTCCATGAGGAGATTGAAAGTTTGTATGTTGCTGAAATAACAGATTAACCTTCGAGCACTATAAGTAATCAAGAAATAAATTAAAAACTTTGCGTTTTTCTCGAAATCTGTTTTTTGCATTCTTCAACTTTTTTTGTGTACATGATTGAAAAAAAAAGTGTTTGATCAATCGACTTTTTTACAGGGCTCATTAGTTAGTTAATAATCAACTATTCTTGATGAATCTAAAAAATTAAATAAAAATCAACATTAACAATTTTTTTATATAAGGAAATGGCTGCTATCTAGTGAAAATCGTAACTTTTTTTTCAAAGTCGCACAAAATTTTAATTTATATTTTAATATATATTTAAAAAAATTTTTCAGGTTTATTTAAGATGAAAAGCTATAGCAATTACAAATATTTCTTAATTTTTTGTTTTCAAAAATTACAGCCGCTGGGATGTACACAAAATCATAACGTTGGCAAGGCGCCAAACCAAATGTTTATATTTTTGGCGCACAGTCATTTGAGATTAATTAAATTCATGAACTTAGAATATTATATTATTCGTAACTTTCAATTTTGACCGATAGGCGCTCTCTAATATATTATATTGTTTATATTTTTATTATTTATAATACTTTTTTTTTATACATAAAACTTTATTCTACAATAGTTATATTAAAATGTGCAAAAAGTTCCAAAACAATAAATATTAATTTTTTTTTTTTGGAAAAATTCACGAAAAGTCACCATTTTTTTCGGTTTCTTAATGTATGAGACTTCTTTAAGTATTTGTAATATTTTGTGAAAAAAAGATCTAAGCAATAAGTGTTTCGCATTGCACAAGCTTGCTCACAATGTTGATCTTGTATATTGGCATTTCGATATAAATCAAATTAGTGGATACATTAATACATTTGCATAAAATCTAGTTACACCGGAATCTCGCTCCTAATGGCGCAACGTGACTTTCGCTTACCGTAGCTTGGTGATGATCTCTCTGCAGCTCAGACGCGAAACTTTTCAGTGGGAAGAAGTAATAGTTATACATCGGTTTAACCGGTAGCTGCGGATGACCAGTCTCGGACGGCGTGTTGCCATTGTCGTTGCCGCCCGCGGCATTAAGAGCATGCATCAACGACGCTACGCTGATCGCTGACCCTTTTTCTAAGGCCTTTTTGTATAACGCGGCCAATTCCGCTCGTGTGAACGCTAGCGGCTCCGGTTGTTTCATTTTCGGGTGACTAGTCATAGCGGTGAAGTCGCGTAACTGGAAAATTTGCAAACATCAGTCGCCTGCTTGACATTCAGATTAAAGAAAAATAAATAAATTAACATTTTAAACAATTAAAATAAATAATTAAAGACAGAAGAGGTAATTACGAATAATTATTATTTTCAGGTTACTAGAAAGAAACAATTAAAATTGAAAAAATATTGAAATTAAAGAAATCTGCTTTTAAAAAATAGAAATAAATGGAAAGGAATATTAGGTCAGGAAAAAAATCTTTCTACAAGTTGGAAAAAATTTTAGCAAACCATTTATTCTATTTTTAAAAAATTAGCAATTACACTACTTGATAGAGCAACGTTTCAGCTTTAAAAATCTCTATTTTTAATTGCGATACGATGATTTTGAACGGAATTATGAGCAATAAAGTCAGAATATTCCTTTTTACTTAATTTGCAAGTAACTCAGAAACAAAAAATCGTAGGAACATTTTTAAAAAATAATTTTGTAGGAAAAGCTTCTCATGATAGAAAATTTACTCAAATCTTTTTTGGGCATGCTATAGATCTATAAAAGAAAATTTTTCATTTTTTTCAGCTCGTAGTTTTCTATATATAAAAATTACAAAATTTACATAAATTAAAAAAGTAGAGCAAGCATTCGAAAGTAAAGATTTCAAGTTTTAAAATCCTTTTTATTAATTTAAATTTTGATTATTTTTAAAGAAGATATTGATGGGAAAATGTCTTTTTACCAACTGGTAAAGGGACTTTTTCCCTAATCCAATAAAAATATAACAAAGAATTATCAAGTTTCTCAACTAAAAATTAATAAATTTTCAATTCAAACAAATTCAAAAATTAATAACAAAATTAATAACAAAAGGAAGTTTAAAAATGATGAAATTAATATTTTAAAAAGTTAAAAATAAAAAAAGGAAAAAGATAAAAAAGACTTTATAAATAATAGAAAAAAATATAAATAGAATATAAATAGAAAAGAATTATAAATAATGTTCAAGTTTTCAGATTACTAATGATCAACAATTTAGGGAAAAAAATTTAAAGAAATCGATTTTTTAAGCCCTGTAATAATTAAAAAAAGATAGAAAAATGGCAAAGGATTATCAAATTTTTAGGTAACTAAAAGTAATAATTAAACAGAGAGTGAGATTAGAAAAGATGATAATTTGAAAAATAATAATAATAAATATAAAAAAGATAAAAAAAGAAATAATGATCACGTTTTCAATCTGCCAAAGATTTAAAGTGCATTTACAAGATAAATCTCTATGAGAATTTCTTCTAATTTATTCTTTTCATTTCTTTGCAAGAGTTATTTAGATTCGTTTAAGATAGATTTACGTACTGCGTAATGCTGTATAATGTTGCCCGCGGGTTCAACAGGCACATCCGCAATCGCCTTTTGCACGCTTTGATGGACATTGTTGATACTGACCTTGCGATGCCTGTTGTAATCATGATAACCCTGCTGATAACCTAGATTCATCGACGACAATCGATCGTACATCATTAGACTATTTGAAGGCACATTTAATTCCTGAAGCTCAATCATCGCCTTCTGAAGATATTCGCCGCTCGATTCAGCGACGCAAGATCGTATGTTGATAATGAGTGAGATTAATATAGCGAGCCACGTTGCTCGAGATCTTCCTGATAAATTCATCCCGAATCGCTTTTATGGAGTCTTTTTATCTATCAAAAAAAATCGTCTGATTTAATAATTTGTTAATACGTTGTGTTTATTATTCCTTTTACATTTCTTTTACTTTATTTCACTTTATTATATTTCTTACATATACACTTACAATAAAGCATTTCAAAATTTATATCATATATCTTATAACGGAAGATCTGACTTTTATCGAATTCGATGAAATTTGATAAGATTAATGAATTTCTGCAAATATAGTGCAGATGACTTATTTAGAAGCCGACTATTAATCGTTTCTAAAATATTTTATTTGAAAAAATTCATCGAATATCTCGAAGTATATTATTGCTTCTTTTCCGCGATGCTGATTTTCCGCGATTCTCTTTATGCGTTTATTTCATGAATGATGGTTATCATTGATACTGTTTATGATAATTGTTTATGTCGTTCACAAAATAAGCGTATGAATTTTGCCAAAAAGAAGGTTATAATACAATGGAGTTACAGTAAAGTTTAATATCAAATGCTAAATAGCGCGTAGCGCACGTTTGAGCGACGTTTTTATATGAATTTCTACAACTTACAAGCGTGAATAACTTTATCAAAAAATCTTAAATTTTTTTTGCGAAACATGTGTTTCATATTTTTATCTGTAGAGTATGTCAGCAAATTAAAAAAAAAAAAATTAAAATTGGTGATATTTCAGAGGTGTCCGATTTGATATGCCTCATATATATGTCATGGTTCTTTACAAAATATTTTTCACAAAAATAAAAATAGCTACTTTTTTCTGGATTTATTTGAAAGATAAAACATAGGACTCTTTATAAAAAATCAATATCTTCATAAGTTTCACTCTTTGATCTGCACATTTTGTTAAATATTCACAAAATGAGATAAAGGTTAAAAATACATATATCTTCCACAAAAATTAAGATAGCGAATTCTTTCTACGCTCATTTTGAAGGACAATAAATGTTATATATAAATAAATCGCTATTTAATTTCAAATTACGAATTCAATATGACAGTTCAAAATGATAAACTTTGTTGTATTCACATGTAAGTTGTAGGTTTTGAGATCGTTAATGACGAATTTGTAGTAAAAAATTCAACATTTAAAATGATGGATCCCACTTGGCAGATTAAATTTTGTTGAAGATTTGAATGAAACTCGAGACACTAATTACGAATTTAAAGTCGAAAAATTTGAATTCAAGATGTCAGATCTAATGCAGCTGAGAAAATGTAAATGAAAAAGGCTGAATCAGTTCTGTTTATATTTCATGGGAATTGATTGAAGCATGGGACAGAAGATACGAGAAATAAAATTTCATTTAAATTGAAGAAAATTTTACATTTTGGTCCGCTATTTTGGATGTGCTATTTTTAATTTTGAAATTTTTATTACAGATTCATAATCATCTTTAAACCTTTATTAAGTAAGATGTGAATTAAATGCTAATTATTCTTAGAAAAAAAGTCAGACTGAAAGAGTTAAAACACTTTTTTTCTTAATTCTTTTCAAATTTTAGACAAAAATACTATACATATATCTGTAAATTAATGTTCTTATGAATAATTTTAACAGAATAATTAAAAATTAATTGATAATTAATAATCGATTATTTAATTTTGAAGACGAAAAGTATTGTTAATAAGTGTATTTACATATAGTAAGAGGATTTCTTACGTGTTTATATATATGTTCTAATTTCCGCGATATTGATATCGATGTAATATATTTTCACTTCTGGAAGTCACTTGTGCTTTACAAATTACATTTCACAAAATATAAAAATAAGAAATATCTATCAACATTAAGTCTCATCTTTTTTAATTTCTGAACGATGCAGAGATTAAAGAAAATCGGATGTGATGCAGGAAATCGGACGATCGTACGAGTTACTGCATTACGTGATAAATAATAAAAGTGTTACATCATTTTGAAATTAACACCGCATGCAAGAAGATCAAGTTTCTCCTGCGAGAGAAAGAAAGACAAGAAAAGTGAATATAAGCAGCACATCATCAAAGGAATCAATTTACAATTTATTTACACAAAAGGAAGAGATTTTCCGTTGCGGGTCGCTCCGGCGGATATATCTACAACCGTTCACGATAATCAAAAGGTCAAATAAATTGCCCTGTGCATCACTCTTGAAATTGCACGCACGGATGACTCGCGGACGTCGCAGCCGGAAAACTTATGCGTACTCGATCGAGGTGAATCGTCGCACTCGTTTGCGAAGATACTATCGCGAACGCACTGAATTAACTTCCTTCACCGGTACATATCCCCTTCCCTCATGTACATGTTTGAATTCTCGAGAATGGACACTGGACTACTAAACACTTCCGGCTACTGAATATACAATTCGATCAGAATAAATGAATAAAATCAATCTAGTATAAAAAATAATTGGTTCAAAAAAATTATAAAATTAAAAATCAAAACTGAAATTATACATTCATATTAATCTTAAATCAAATTTTATACAATAATCTTTAAAATTCCATTAGAGAAGACCGAGCTCATAAGTAAAAAAGTAAATTTTTTAGTTTTGAATTTTTACAGAAAACTTAAAAGTTTATCCAAAAAAGTTTTATCCAAAAAAACAAATTCTATATCTAATTCTATAATTACTACATACATTTGATTACCTAATATTTTAATATTAAGCATTCGAATTAGATGATTGTGTCACTCACAATGGTTGCAAGACATCGTAAGTAAAAAACTATAAAATGTTATGAAGTACGTAAAAAGGAAATAATCGTGAAGCAGTCATTATTTTATTTCGTTTTAAATATTCCGCTTTAAGTTCCGTTACTATACATGTAGAAAAGAAATCATACTTTTGATTTAAAAAAAAAGAAAAATAATTATTTTTTAATTGTTGATGATTCAGCAAATTACAACGTGTAACTTAGATTACGTGTAGACGTAATATGAAACGAGTATCAGGAACATTATTACGTAATATTATTTGTAACGATAAACATAATACATATTAGTACAGCTCTATATCAGCAACATATCATTTTTTTAACATATTATTTTTATTTCTATTATTCCTCAAAAATATATCAATAATATATTACTGTAATGTAATACAAATGTCTTTTTAATATATTTCTATGTATGTACAAAATAGGTACAAGTGATAAAAATTAATATGCTATGTATAGTAAAAAGTGAAAAAAATGTCGTGTCTGTAATATTCAATTTTGAACTGATCATGAATAATTTGCAGGGTTATGTTCGGATCGGGGAAACATTATTACAGCTATTTATGTCATTCTATTTATATTGTTTATTACATGTTAAACAAGAATAAAAAAATGATATAAAAAATACTAATAGCATCTTTTAGACATCTCTGCATGATAATAATAGTTGGATAAATTCAACGTACGTGTAATATTAAGAGTGTGATTTAGTTTTGTGGATTTTTTTCTTAACCGATTTATTTAAACAACATATCACGTAAACGTTTAATAATTGTTGTATCATCAACATTTAATTCTGTAGCAAGTTCTGAAATGGATTATGTTGGATTTGTGTCCAATAATAATACAAATCTGCATTTAAAAATTTTTGTCGTTAACAATGAAATCACATTTGAACAAAACCAATATCCACCTCTCTTAATTAATGGAGCAATATCATCATAAATTTCTACTATATATTAGAATTCTATGGCCTTTAACCACCGTTTTCTTCTGATTAAAAAACAAAAGCAATGTTTTTTAGGAAGCTCCATTTTTTAAATGTACACGATATTTATTGAATCTATTGTTAGTGAATGACTAAATGGAATGATATTAAAGCATTAAAAAATAATAGCTGTGATTGGAATGTCGTCAACAATACTGATATTAGTGCCATCTCTTGCAAAACCTTCAAAAAATCACACTCCTAATACGTATTCTCATATACATATTAATTATATAATATTCGCTAAATTGCTAAAAGATCACAATTGTTATATTTATATTATGTCTACAGACATGTTATTTATTAAAGTTTATCAAACTTTTTTTATTACAAAGACATATTTAACACGTGTTAAAATTAAGTTTTTGAAAATATATTTAAATTTAGATTTGACCTCACCGCATCTTAAATATTAATACATTAGTTTATTCCATCAAAATTTTATGATGAAAAAAATGCAGTTGTGGATTAGTAAGGACTGTTCTAACTAGAAGAATATCAAAAAATTGCAACATGTATATTCAAGTATTGTACCATTGGTTTATATAGTTTATATTGGTTTATATAGTTCACGAAATCTTCGGTTGAAAAAAGATTGATTTTATATAGAGATCTCTAAATTGTATTGATAATTTTAAAGATTTGTAATATTATTTAACATTGAGACTTAATAATAATGACTTAATAATAGGTTGAAACATTTGATTATAATTTATATTAATTCATTAAAAATTTTAATTATTAGCACATAAAAGTTAGCACCAGCGTTTGACTTTAAGTCGTTAATCCTCGATTTTATATATATATTTTTGACTTTATCCATTTTATAATTATTGATAATTTATGTTACGTATTTTGAGAGTTATGTGTGTTAGATTATATTTTTAAATAATTATTATGATTATATAATATAACAAAGAAATATATCTTTGTTTTTTTAAAGTTCCCTCAAAATTACATTTACATATCTCCTGATCATGAAATACACTACGCAAAAAAAATTAAAGAATTACCTAGTCAAAAATAAGTAAATATTTAAAAGAGTGTAATTTTGTCAAAAATGATCAACAAGATTTAAAAAAAACATTTTAAAGCATTTTGAAATATATCTACTTTCAAGATCGGTAATTGATATTTCGATCAAATTGATTTTTTTACGGAACTATACGAAGAGAAATCCATCAAATCTGAAAATTTTGTACAAACTTTACAAAGATCTATGACGTGAAATGAAATCGCACACAAATTCGGTTTACAGCAATTGAAAGAGGGAATACTTATCTTTAATTTTTTATTGAACGTTGTATACGATTTTTTTTCACCATTATTCAACATTGAGATAAAAGGGATCATTTTTGCTTCAATGTTGAATAACTTGTTGAAAAATAATCGTACAATATTCAATAAAAAAGCAAATTGAAGGTAAAGATTCCCTCTTTTGGCTGCTGTAAATCGCATTTGTGTACAATTTTTATTTCATATCCTTTGTAAAGTTTGTACAAAATTTTTTTATTTGACGAATACCCATTTCTGTTTGTATAGCTCCGTAAAAAATCAATCTGAAAATATTAATTACTGATCTTGAAAGTAAATATTTCACGCTTTAAAATGCTTTTTTAAAAAATCTTGTTATGATTATTTTTGACGAAGTTACACTCTTTTGAATGTTTATCTATTTTTGAGGACTAGGCAAGTCTTTAATTTTTTTGCGTATATATTATTATATTATTCTTTCTATGTTGCATAAGTTATATTACAGTTACGCTTCAGTTTGATGAGAAAAGACAATTTTTAAGTGTAATTAAGCATATTAAGAATAAAAAAAACAAAAGCTTCAGATATTTGTTTAGTAATTAATTTTTTATTTCGAAATAACATATGATTCGTAGATTATTACCATATACTTATACAGAAGTTTGTAGCAATGTTGCTGCAACGTTGCAACATTTGCATGTTGCAATGCGATGTTTTCAAAAATGTTGTTATAATGTAAAAAGATAGATATGCATCATTATTTTAACAATGTTGCAGTAATATTTTAAAAAATTGTGAAAATAAATTAGTATGACTTTATGCTCAAATCTTTATATATGCATGTACATTTTATGATTAATTAAGTTTTATTAAATATTAATCACAAATTTTACATACATTATTATTTAAACTCATGATTAAATAATTATATATGTATAAAAAATCTTTTATCAGAATGACAAAAATTCCGGTTTCATATTGCAAATAGCTAAAAAGAGCTACGAGCCACCTTTAATTCTTAGTGCTAATATTTAATGTCTTGAAAAATATAAATTAAAAACGTTTCCTTACATCAGGACCTTTTCAATGTTAAAATGTAATGATGGAAAAGAACGATCAATATATGAATAACGGAAATAGAAATGACGGATTATTTAAGGAAATAGAAAGGAAAGAGGGACGTTAAGGGAGACAATAGTTTTAGTATTGGTAAATACGGTTCTAGAAAAGTCGCTCTGTTTGTTTCTCCGTATCTCTGTCTCTCAACATCTGTATCATCTCCGAAATTAGTCTTTTATTGTAAAACGTTCATTGTTCAAAATTTTTACCTCGTTCCAATTGAATTCGTGACCGAATGACAATCTATGTTATTATTACAGAAGGAGAATCTGTTCTTTTTGATATTTTGATAATATTCTGCGATCTTCGTTTTCAATTGTCTCTTGGTTTGTCCAATATATGATGCATCACAATCATGATATCCTACATATTACGTCACGGTATGCCATAAGTTCTAAATTATTTTTATCCTTGTGATGTACTTTTTTACGTGTTAGGCAAAAACCGGTTCTAAGTTGATTCTTCTCGATATGAGAGAATGCTTCTAAAAATTTTATGTATGATCGTGGAATATCGATTGCGTTCATTCTTGCCTACTTTTTGTGCTGTAATATTGTTGCAAAAATATTTTAATCTAATGTGAATAGCGTGAAATATAAAAAGAAGGGGATAACCATTCGTCAATGCGGTAATCATGTTCTTCATATTTTTTTGATGAAATTTTGAATGTGATAACTGTAAAATTTTATCAATTCCGTAAATCACACTCCTTTTATGACATTTGGGATGTTGTAAACTGATATTTAAATCTGAATACGTTTTTTGTAACAGTCAAATATCATCTCATGATTGTCAACACTAATAGTCACATCTAAAAATTCATATTTTTATATTATATAATCATATATAACCATTTAACATTATATACAAACAAATAATAATCTTAATTCTCTGATAAAAAATATAATTGTAATAACTTTGGCTATTGGGAATTAGCTGTACTATATACGCGATAAAAAATTTCAAATTATTAAATTGTATCTTACATATTTAATTATTAATACTACAAAAATATTACGGAAGCTTCATTGCTTTAAATAATTCAATCTTGAATTACTATTAT
>NW_017259316.1:700467-704424 GCF_001594045.1 Atta colombica | reverse complement strand
ATATATTGTTTTTTTAGAACTGCGCACCGAATTGTTTTTCTGGACAATAAACGTAATTAAAACTACTTTAGTAATCGCAAATTAAATTGGCAAGCATTTTAATAATTTGATGCTATCATCAAGCATTATATTATAAAGATAATATGTTGAATTTGTTAATAAATTTATTGCAAAAAGTATTATATCCCTCAGCCGGGACTTGAATCCGGATTTCTTGAATGCCATATGAGTGTCCTAAGCTATTAGACCACCGAGGCCGAGTAAAGTTCGTCGCAATAATTGGTACAATAAGGAAACGTCGTCTTTCTTTCAGACGACGTAATATAAATAATATTAAGAATCTTTATTTTAAATGTGAGAAACACAATCAAACTAGTAAACAAATGTATTACGGTCGAATATTTTTCGCAATAAATTTATTAACAGTTTCAACATATTAACATCTTTATAACATGATACTTGATGATAGCATCAAATTATTAAATTGCTTGCCAATTTAATTTGCAATTAATGGAATAGAATTTTAATTGCGTTTATATTCCGGAAAAACAATTCAGGCAGTTCTAAAAAGACTACAATATGCTATATATATGCAAGTATCATACATAGTGTATATTAATAATTCAAGATTAAATTATTTAAAACAATGAAGATCCAGCTTCGACCATAATAGATATTTTTTTGTATTGTGATATTGATTGTATTTTTCACATATGCGGTCTAAAATAAAGATTCTTAATATTGTTTAATTATTAATTTGTATAAGCTTAAATTTGCTGTTTGCTCATAGGTAGCATTAATGAGCGTACAAAGCTACCCTGGGCACACAACACACTTTTTTTTATGCGTTTGACATCTGCCAACATTAACCGGTGCACATCATCAGCAATTTCATACAACAACATACATTTTTTTCTTTCGTAATCATATCTAGCTTTTTGCTAAAAAAAAGCATATGCGGGAAGTTTTGCTTTTCTATTTCAAGAAATTCTGTTTGAAGAAATCGGCTGCCGAATCGCATCGAATGCTTGTAAAGGTCTATGGCAACAATGCTTTATCGGAAACAACGTGCAGAGATTGGTTTCGCCAGTTCAATGACGACCTGAGTGACAAGAAGCATGAAAATCGGCCCAGGAAGATTGAGGACTGTTAATTACAGTCTCTTTTGGACGATACCCAATCGCAAAAAATGCTTATCGAGCAATTGGGTGTTTCTCAAGCAGCCATTTCCATGCGGTTACATGCCATGGGGAAGGTTCAAAAGATCGGAAAATAAGTGTCGCATGAACTGAACGATAGACAGATGGAGCGACGCCAAAACACATGCCAAATTCTGCTTGTCAGACAAAGAAGAAAGTCATTCCTGCGTCGGATTATGACAGGCGATGAAAAGTGGATCTATTTTCAGAATACTAAACGCAAGAAATCTTGGGTTGATCCTGCTCAACCATCAACATCTTCCTCAAGACCAAATCGCTTCGGACGGAAGACGATGCTGTGTGTTTGGTGGGATTAGAAGGGTGTTATCTACTACGAGCTGTTAAAACCTGGTGAAACTGTTAATGCTCACCGCTATCACCAACAACTGATCAAATTGCACCGTGCTCTGCGTGAAAAAAGACCGCATTATCCGGAAATATAATATATAATAGATCGGAAAAGATATGACAAATTGATTTTCCTCCACGACAACGTACCATCGCACACGTCAACAATGATCCAAAATTACTTGGAGACACTCAACTGGGAAGTGCTACCTCGCTTACTCACCAGACCTGGCATCTTTTGACTACCACCTGTTTTCGTCGATGCGCCATGCGCTCGCTGAGTGGCACTTCGATTCTTACGAAGACGTCCGAAAATGGCTTGATGAGTGGTTTGCCTCGAAAGATGAGGAATTTTTTTGGCGTGGTATACACAAATTGCCCGAAAGATGGGAAAAATGTATAGTTAGCGAGGGCAAGTACTTTGAATAAATTTATTTTTGCTTCCTAGGAAAAAAAAATGTGTTTTTCTGACTAAAAAACAGCAGATTTAAGTTTATATTATACTACTGTGATCAAAAAATAAGGTGAAATTTTTAATTTAAAATACGCGCGCTCTTCGATTCTGACAAATCTTTTTTTTTTTAGGTTGGCAGCACTGTCACTGACATCTGTGCCAACTTCATGTCAATACCTACATTTGTCTAATAGCGTGTTTTGGAACAACAAAAAGTTAATTTAGCGATTTTTACAATGTCTGGTTTTGTTGAGCAAAGAAGTTGCATTAAATTTTGTTTGCGGAATGAAATTTCTGCTGCAGAAACATTGAGAATGTTGCAGAAGGTCATCGGTGACCAGGCTATATCACAAAAAAATGTTTACAAATGGTATAAACCATTCAAAGAAGGCAGAGAAAGCGTTGAAGACGAAAATCACTCTAGACAACCATCAACATCAACTGATGAACAACACATGAATGAAATCAAAGATTTGGTCAAAATTTGGATCAAAATCGTCGATTGACAATTAAAGACCTCACTGATATTATTAACATTTCATTTGGATCAATCCAGACCATTTTGAAAGATGTTTTGTGCCTGAAAAAAGTGAAATCTCGTTTGGTGCCAAAAACACTCAATTTTTTGAAAAAACAGCGTCGCGTTGAAATCTGTGAAACAATGCTTTCTGAATATCAGGATAGAATGCATAATAACTGGAGATGAGACTTGGATCTATGCATACGACCCGGAAACAACCGACCAATCAAGCGAATACAAAAGGTGAGTCAAGACCGAAAAGATCGCGCTAGAATTGTTCAAAAATCAAGGTCATATTAACAGTTTTCTTCGATTATCGTAGTGAGGTGCATTATGAATTCCTAGCGCCGGGTCAAACTGTTAACAAGAAATATTATTTGAGCGTTATGCAATGTTTACGTGAAGCTATTCGCAAAAAGAGGCTAGAATTATGGGCAAGCAATTCTTGATTTTTTGCACCACTATAATGCACCATCTCACACTACATTGATTCTTCGAGACCATTTCGCCAAAAATTCAACTCATATCGTTCCACAACCACCGTATTCGCCTGATTTAGCACCGTGTGACTTCTGGCAATTCCCTAAGCTCAAGAGATCACTCCGGGGATATCGTTTCGACACGATTGAGGAGATAAAAACCGAATCGCTGCGCGCTTTGAAGGCCATTCCGAAAATCGACTTTAACAATTGTTTCGAGGATTGAAAAAAACGTTGGCAAAAGTGTATTATATCCAGAGAGGAGTACTTTGAAGACGATGAAATAGATTTAGAAAAATAAATAAAGATTTTAAAAGTTATAAACAATTTCACCTTATTTTTTGATCACAGTAGTATACATGGGCTAACTTTTTAGCTATTTCTCAGTATATACAAATGAACTCAAATTAGTAATTAGATGAGTGATGAGCATAAGACATATAAGGCTACAATCCGTATATTTTTCATTTATTTAGTATCCGCAATGTGAGGTGGTCAATCATTTCTTAGAGTGAAAACGCAGTTGACTAACTGGATGGTGCAATCAATGATTAAGCCTTCACACAGTTAAAAAATAAATTCTAATTATCATCGTTAATAATAATAGTATAATCTCACCTTCATCACTGCCGATAAACATCATTGATATAAAACAAATTCAGTCAATTAATATAAAAATAGTTTTGCAATAAAATTCTTGTTCGCATTTGAGCATCGAAGTAAACTGTCAAATTTAAACTGAGAAACGTTAAGGTCTTCCGAAAGTTGATAAGTATCATATATCAAAAACATTATTTATGTAGATGGATAAATTAAAGCACCTTTAAGATTCATATGTCTTGTCCAAGAATTCTGTATCTGTTAATGCCGATTATATAAAAATATAATTTTATAAATATATAATTATGAAGATTATATACAAATGTATATAATTATGTATAATCTATTACATAATTA
>NW_017259316.1:695966-700220 GCF_001594045.1 Atta colombica | reverse complement strand
ATATATTATAATAAATATATTATAATAAATATATTAGATGTGGGAAAAAATTCATGGCGTTTTTCCCGTTAGATGGCATTTTAAAAAAACGCCATGAACTTTTTCCCATACCTAATATATACGTAAACCACCATTTTGACAATATCTCTTGATTGAATATTTCAGCCATACATTTATTAACGTACAGAGTTTGTGGATTATCAACAGTTCCCGTACAATTGCAGAGATTAAGCAAATTTTAGGATAACGTTGATCATGAAATTTCCGAATTCAAAGGGAAAGTTTTGTTAATCATAATTTTTTCCATATGTATTTCTGATACACATATAATGTTAATATTTTAACAATAAAACTGAATTAATTAATTTTATAGCGTTTTAAATACAATATAAAGAGATCTTAAAGTTATCTGTTTGTTACCGATTAAGCGCAATAATTTTTATATAACAATTACTTTCTTCCTTTACAGATATGAAAATCCTTTCCCAAGATTAAAGTATATGCCTTGATAGCCAAGTAAAACTAGTTTTATTTTCGCTTTATTTTCGGTAACAACAACACAGACAGGTGGTTATCAGGGTGCATTAATATGTGTAGAGGAGTGTTTATGTCGAGAAACAAAAAATTATTTAAATTGCAATCTTCTTTATCATTTCTTAGTCTAATATGGTGTCAGAGATGTCAATATAGTAATAATATTTATTTGATATAAAAACTTTACAATCTGCGAAATTGTGGTCCACGGACTAATAGTTTACACGAACAAACAACGTGGAATTTTTAGAATTAGACTTACAAAGGAAGTTACCTAGATGTCCAAAAAATAACGGTTAGAAGTTATATTAGGTGTACAACTTTGCTTCCGCCGGTTTTTTTTCCGAAATTCGAGGCTTTATTGTAAAAAACTGGTTATACATTTATGATTCAAAGTATTGTCCATCGCTGGCCACTACTTTCTCCCATCTTTCGGGTAGCGTACGAATCCCGCGTCGAAAAAGTCATCTTTTGAGGCTATCCACGAATCGATCCAATTTTTTACTTCTTCATAAGACCGGAAATGGTCAGCCAGGCTGTGTGCCATTGATCGAAACAAGTGATAGTCAGAGAGAGCAACGTCTGGAGAATACGGTGGGTGGGGTAGGACTTCCCATTTCAACGTTTCCAAGTATGTCTTGACCACTTTCGCAACATGCGGTCGAGCATTGTCCTGCAAAATCACTTTATCGTGTCTCTCGTTGTATTGCAGCCGTTTGTCTTTCAATGCTCGACTCAAACGCAACAATTGCGTTCAATACCGATCGCCTGTGATTGTTTCAGTCGATTTTAACAGTTCATAATACACTACGCCGAGCTGTCCCACCAAATACAGAGCATGACCTTGGATGTCAAAATCACCGTTCTTGAAGTGTTGAAACCACTCACGACACTAATAGCGGCCTCATAAGTATTTGAGAGCATTCGATGAGCCTCAGCCACAGATTTCTTCATATTGAAGCGAAAAATTAAAACCTCCCGCAAATGACGAGAATTTGGCTCGTAAACTGACATTTTCAATCAAGAATAACTTTATGATGCAGACACAAATCGACTAATGTTTCTATGGGGTTATGTTGACAGATGCCCAAGTTTATTGTATGACGTCTATGATCTATTTATTTCGACCACCACTTACCGCTAAAGCTATCTATAGGAAAACGGCGGAAGCAAAGTTGTACACCTAATAATATTGTCAAACTCCACCTCCGAGTGTCGTGTGATGTGAGATAATTATTCCTTAAAATGAAATTAGTATAAAATTAATAAAAAATAGTACAATATTTTAAATTTATGATTTAGCAACATTTTTTTATATATCCTTTATAATGATTACGAGCTGTAAATTGTCTTACCGAAGATGGTTCCGTATATCTTTCCAAGAGCAGTTTATGGCATATCCATTGGTAACAATTTTTTTTAGAGTACGATGGATGTTATCCCTAGGATTGTTTCCTCCAATTTTCGATATAAATCAATTATTGTTACGTCCAGTGGATTCCCACGACTCTTTTCTTTCGTGGAGATCTGGAATTCGTTGAAATAAAAAGACAGCTGCAAATAACACAAATTGATATAGTTATAGTTTAGTTAGTAGTTACAGTTTAGAGAAGATTAAACATTTTTTCTTTTCTTATATTAAAAATGAAGAATGATGAAGAATGAATTATATTAAAATGAAGAATCCAGTATCTCTTCGTAAATGTTGCTTCGAGATAAATTAAAAATCGAGCAGAATCAAAAGGACATCAAGTTTGTGTCCCTCGGACACTGCGACTAAAATAATAATAAATATATTGGAAACATAAAACCGGCGTCAAGATGTTTTTTAACGATCAAGTCGCGGACAATTCTCACGAGTCCGTGATCACAAAATCTAAGAAGGTGACAGGCGACGTTCAGGAGTAGATGGGATTTCGTGTCGATGTTGCACGGGCATTTAAATAATAAGATCATAAAATTAAGGATAACATTTCTATATGCTACAGATTCCGGTCAATGTCCTTTTCTCTTGACCAATTAGAAAGAAAGAAATAGGTTCCCACCTAATTAATGAATCTATCCAATCGCGCTGTTAATCAAGACAGATTATTATAAAATCCCAGTTCCGCGAGACTCAGTGCTATTTTTTTCGATTTCTCTCTGGGAGACGGACGTAGCGGTCCGAAGTTCTAATTTTTCTTTTTCCGGCCAACACTTAATTATTCAGAATTAGTGAGAATCTCTGTTCGTGCACTTGCTACCTAAATTAACAAATTTAGAATCAGTATTGGAGGACATCGAGCTCGGATGCCTAGTCGCAATCTCCAGCTACGAACTATATCCAGCTACGATAAGGCTCTTCATTCTATCGAGCTTCTTCAATCAACGCAGTAGTAAGTCTCTCACTTTACCCCTTCTCTTGTCCCCTTCATCTTCTCATTGTCTTGTCTCTTGTCATATTTCATTTCATTGTTCGTTACCTACTCAAGTTCCCTCGTAATAGAAAATTAAAAAGGGGGAAATATTGCAATATATGTTAATATTTGTGGTAACATTCCTTCCCGCCATTGCCCGCCACATGAGTTATCCGTTCTCGTCGACCCGTGCCCGCTCACTTAATTTCATTGATACATGTGAAGAATAGACTGAGTAAACCAGAAATCACCCCGAGTTGTTATCACACACCCCGGAATTTGAAATCTCATGCTCTCCTTCTCCATACATTTCTGAGGACTTTACAATTAATCTTCTTCCAGATAACTTCTCCCTCATTTCCTTCCCCACACCTTGGCTTTTACGTGAATTACCCTCCTATCCGTCGATTCCTCCTACTGACACCGATCTTATCATTAATTATATCTCGCCCCCTTTCTTTTAATGTTGAATTAATTTTTTATGACTTATCTCTGATGCTAACTGAATCGTGGTCCGAATCGAAGGAACCGACTATCCTTTTTCCCTCTCTTTTTCCCCGATTACCTTCCTCCCTTATGATCCTCCACCCTTTTTTATTCTGTTTCTCTCTCCTTCTTTCCGTCAGAAAATATACCACACACACACACACACACACACACACACACACACACACACACACACACACACGCACGCACGCACGCACGCACGCACGCACACGCACGCACGCACGCACGCACGCACTCACGCACGCACTCACGCACGCACGCACGCACGCACGCACAAATATCTTTATAGAAAATAGATGAAATCAAATCAGGTGTATAATTATTATTTGTGATAATAATTATCAATACTTTGTACTAATATTATCATTCCATAATATTATCATTCCATAATATATCTATCATATATTTGATTTGCAATCAGAAGTAGCACATATTGTTTATAAACGTTTTATAACAACTTAAATTTCTTTAAAACATTTTTGAAACGATGTTACTTAGAATTCCAATTATTTAATTAAAACAGGATTTGATCTTTAATAAAACTCTCAGTGGCGAAAAATATAAATTTATAATATAAAAATAATATAAAAGGAAGATTTATGTATTTTTATTTTATTTACTGAAAAGTTTCATTAACTGAAAATATCATTTTAATAAAGATCAAAGATAATTTTAATTAAAAATGAGATTAAAAATCAAAGATGTAATTGACTTGAATAGTTTTTAAAGTGTAGTTATTTTTGTTACTGTAATTTAAATATACTTTTAAATATATTTGTGCAGGAAAAATTGATTTTCTCATTAATAAAGAAATAAC
>NW_017259316.1:692425-695866 GCF_001594045.1 Atta colombica | reverse complement strand
GGCAACGGCAGCGGCAGCGGCAGTGGCAGCGGCAGCGGCAGCAGCAGCGGCAGCAGCAGCAGCAGCAGCAGCAGCAATGCAGATGGGTTGACTATGGCAGGTCTATGTGATCTAGATCTCTAAAGTTCCATTGTCATTCCCTGCTTGTTTTCAAAGTAGTGCAACCAAGCCCAGCTTCGCTCTATGTGTCAGGCCTATGAAGTCGCCTATCTTTGCTCCATCTAGATTCTCGAGTGTTAGAAACATATGGCTACAGGATCTATATCTTTTACAGGCAAGCATAGGACAACGACACGCTTTCCTCTCCACATAGTCGGCAGTCTTTCTGCTCCAGTTTTCTGCAGTCCTTAATTAGGTGTGCTCTGAGGGGCAAATGTTCAATAAAAAGGCTTATGCCCTTTCTGTTTTTCTCCTATGCTGCTAGCTCTTTTGCTTCTGGTCGGATTGGATTTTTCCATAAATTTCTTATCTCGCCAGCAGCCCTTTTTTCTTTTTTCTTTTCAGGAATGCTCCCGCTCCAGCATTTCTTTAATCTTTCTTTTACCTAAGAAGAGAACTCCGATGGTTATTCAGCCGGATCCATTTTCGTCCCCAAGATTTTGTTAACCCATCTGTCCTCTTGTTCGGTATTCCCTCGTAATCAGAGATCCATATTAAGATAACTTGAATAGTTTCCCTTTTGTCAAGGGCTTGCATGCAGTCCACTACAGACGATTCTATAATGGTCTTTGCAAGTCCATTTATAGCTGTTCTATCCGAGTAGATGCAGATACAGTTCCTGATTTTTCTATCAATCAAAAGTTCTGCACATCTTGAGATAGCAAATAGCTTGAAAAAGTGAACAGTCTTCCTAACTATTTATTAGTCTCTCCAATGTTTTCAAAATGAAAAAAGTGAAACTGATAGGTCTACAGTCTTTAGCCACAATGTGACCTTTTCTCCCTAGCTTGGATATGAACATTACTCTGGTGCTATTTCATGCCTGAGGATCATATCTCAAGACTAATCCTAAGCATTTTTGTCATAAGACCTAATGTCTTTTTTCAGCGGTAGTGGGTCATCCGGCCCTAACGACTTGTAAGATTCGAAGGTCTTTGTGGCCTATTCGATCCCGCCAAGTGATATCACTTTTGCTGCCAGTGACCATTCCCTGGGCTTATATTCCCAGAATTGTTCCTTGGTGAGTACAGCTAGTGTCCTCCTGAAAGTCAGAAAATGAATAAACGTTAGATATTTGAGAGTTTTATCTATTGTCTCGATGTAATTTTCGTTTAGGAGCATTCAGCAGCCCAGAACGGGAAGCATTGTCTTTGCTGAGGATTTTGTTTAGCCTGAATGCTTCAGGAGCGCTCTCAATGCTTTCATAAAAATTCCTCCAGCTTTTTCTTTTTGTGATAATTATCGCTTTGCTATAACAACATTATGCTTGTCTGTAAGTTTTCTAGTCCGCTGTTAAATTTTTTCATCTTGCTTTGTTGAAGAGCTTTCTCATTTCCGACTTTTTGAGAGCTCTTCGCTTCACCATAACATCTTAGTCAGTGAGTGTTTCGGTCTTTCGGGGTAATTTGCTTCATAGGACTTTTTTATCGCGTCATTTACATATTGAACCCCGAATTCCAGATTTTCCCTGGAGTGAAATCTAGTTGGGGTGTTCTTCAGGCCTCAAAGTCCATTCTAGAGCTCTCCCAGTTTGTTCCCGGTCTAGGTTTTCCATATATATTTGTAAGCGAATCTAATCTACCTGTGGTTCGATTCTGATGGCTCTCCGGACACTTTCTAGTCTCGTACTAGGCCAGTCACTTTCTCGCTTCATGTATAGTATATCGATCACCTTCTGTTTTTTGGAGTCCACGAAGGTGGGTTCAGATCCTCTGATCAGAACGACCAAACCGGTGCTTATTATGAATTCAGGAGAGACTCTGCCCTCTCGAGTTTATATTTGAGTTCTCCCACTTATGGTGGGAGTTTACATCACAGTCCAAGAGGAGTTCGAGCCTCCCTTCCTTTATATAGAGCACTAGTTCTTCAATTTTTTTCTGGATAATGCTGTTTGGGAATCGTACTGCATGTATACCGATCCCACTAATACATTCAAGTGATTGTTTTTGTTCAGATTCAACCTCAGTTGTATCATGGTTAGGTCTCCGTCACTGAGCTGTAACATAAGAAAAGCATTTAACTACAATGCAAGTCCTTATCTTATCTTGAGTGTCTGCTATGTATATGACTTCGCAACAACTCAGTCGCTTAATAGCGTTATTCATTGGCTCTTGAATAAGTGCTATTGCTGACTGCATCACAGCCATGGCATTTTATACATAAGATTATAAACATTATAAAATGCATTTATTTTATGCATATTTAGTCTGTAACAAAATTTTTCAAATTATTAACCCCTCGATATACACAATTATTTCCTATAAAATTAGCAAAGAATTAATAGATGATTGTGTTCAACAGAAAATGCAGCTTTGTAATTGCTGTAAAATTTTTTAATATAATATTAATTTATATACAATATTTAGATCTCAAGAGAGATCTTAAATTAAAGGCATGAGAAATTAAAGGCAAAAACTATCTATTTAAAAATCTTACAATAGTTGCAAAGCTAGGCTGCGTTCAGAATTATTATCTGAGTACATTCAGATGTTCTTTTATCCTTGTTTAATATTCATGAACAACAAAGGTAAAACGACATCTGAATAAGGATAAAATGCATCCGGTTGACGTTTCTGAACGCAGCCCTACTTTTTCTGCTAAATACAGCCAATATTACGGAAAAATAGCAATTAAACAATTAACCTTCTATTAACATTTTTTAAAAATAAATTATATAAAAAGCGTATCTCTATTATCTTCGATAGGATAAGATATTATAAAACAATGGATAGAATTATATTTTATTTTTTTATTATAAATTTGTTATCGAGTTAACAACATTAAATATATAAAAACAAAATATACATTTATATTTTTATATTCTAATAATATATTGCATCCATAAATTTTATGGACATTTTAATAAAATGCAATAAAAAAATAAACTTACAAAGTGTGTCACTGCTTTGTTTCAAGTTTTCAACATTGAATCAAATTCTTTAATATTGTTTATTGTGACCAATGTAACAATTCTACAATGAAACTATCATTCAACTAACATTCAATGAATTTAATGCACAGTTTTTCATTATTTTCCAGTCTAATTAGTTGTTTCAAGTCTTTAATATCTAAATTCATTGTTGCTTGACCATAGCAGTTTCTGTAAACTGCCTGCAATGATAAATATATTTCATACAAGATAATATAATTATTACATGATATATAAATATTATAATACAAAATTATTTACTTTTTACTGGATATACTGCGTTAAACTCCTTACAAAACGAAGGATAATCTAAAACATTTTAATATTTATACACACACACACACACACACACA
>NW_017259316.1:691068-692325 GCF_001594045.1 Atta colombica | reverse complement strand
ACACACACACACACACACACACACACACACACACACACACACACACACACACACACACACACACACACACACACACACACACACACACATATATATATATATAATATATCAGGTGTATAAGCTTAAATTCGCTGTTTTTTAGTTAGAAAACACATTTTTTTTCCTAAGAAGCAAATTTATTCAAAGTACTTGCCCTCGCTAACTATACATTTTTCTCATCTTTCAGGCAATTTGTGTATACCACGCCAAAAAAATTCCTCATCTTTCGAGGCAAACCACTCATTTTCGGACGTCTTCGTAAAAATCGAAGTGCCGCTCAGCGAGCGCGTGGCCTATCGATGAAAACAGATGATAGTCAGAAGGTGCCAGATCTGGTGAGTAAGCGGGATGGAGTAGCACTTCCCAGTTGAGTGTCTCCAAATAGTTTTGGACCATTGTTGACGTGTACGATAATGCGTTGTCGTGGAGGAAAATCAGCTTGTCATGTCTTTTCCGATAATGCGGCTTTTTTCAAGCAGAGCACGGTGCATGGTTTGATCAGTTATTGGTGGTAGCGGTGAACAGTTTCACCAGGTTTTAACAGCTCGTAGTAGATGACACCTTCCTAATCCCACCAAACGCACAGCATCGTCTTCCGTCCGAAGCGATTTGGTCTTGAGGAAAATGTTGATGGTTGGGCGAGATCAACTCAAGATTTCTTGCGTTTAGAATTCTGAAAATAGATCCACTTTTCATCGCCTGTCACAATCCGGTGCAGGAACTTTCTTTTTTGTCTGGCAAGCAGAATTTGGCATGTGTTTTGGTGTCGCTCCATCTGCTTATCTTTCAGTTCATGCGGCACCCATTTTCCGATCTTTTGAACCTTCTCCATGTAGCCACATGGAAATGGCTGCTTGAGAAACACCCAATTGCTCGGCAAGTATTTTTTGCAATTGGGTATCGTCTTCGTCCAAAAGAGTCTGCAATTAACAATCCTCGACCTTCCTAGGCCGATTTTCACGCTTCTTGTCACTCAGGTCAAAATTGTCGGCACTGAACCGGCGAAACCAATTTCTGCACGTTGTTTCTGATAAAGCATTGTCGCCATAGGCCTCCACAAACATTCGATGCGATTCTGTAGCCGATTTCTTCAAATTGAAATAGAAAGGCAAAGCTTCCCGCATATGCTTTTTTTTTAGCAAAAAACTAGACATGATTACGAAAGAAAAAAAATGTATGTTGTTATATGAAATTGCTGATGATGTGCACTGATTAATG
>NW_017259316.1:688652-690968 GCF_001594045.1 Atta colombica | reverse complement strand
TATATATATATATATATATATATTATGACGTAACGTTTTCCGTCCGTCACAAGAATCGAAAGACCCGACATCTCTGCGTCCTGGATCCTTCTACTTTTTTAGAAGGCGGATGTATCTGTGCACTTTTGTAACGTTTTTTCATCGATTTCGCGTTTGTTTCGTTTTATTTATATATTTTATTTATATGTCCCGCAGGTTTTTGTTGTGTTTTATTATCTGCATCCCGCAGATTTTCGATTTGTCATTCTTTCGTGCGTTATCGTATCGCAAATTTTACAGGATAATTGGCAATCTCTTTATGATCTTGTGAATTTTGCGTCGTCTCCGAAACCGAATCATAGATAAAGAAAGAAAACGGTTAGGACCGAGTGTCAGAAGAGGAGTGATGGAGGACGGATTGGCCAGGGCGTCCTAGGTAGCACGCAGATGTGCGTTTCGATATTTTTGCCGAAACATGTTCTATCGCTACATATTACAGGCGCATAGCGGCGGGAATAGCAGCCGGAGATGGTCACTCTACGCCCACGTATCGACGAGAGATTCCATGACGGAGCTTGCGGAATCCTCTTCTGAAAGGTCGGCAGCCAGGGAGCAGAGGTACTACGGGGACGATACCGAGATGCGAATCTCCCGCAGCCGAGTCCGTGCAAAACCGAGATCCGGAAGAGTCTCCGACGCGGCCGAAAGAAACGTTACAATCCAGTCGAATTCCGCGCGCTAGAACGCAGGATGCGTGAATAACGGTTCGCGCGATTCGCGAAGCCTGCAGGGCCCCCGCACCAATTAGACGTGATAAGGCCCCTTGTGGAGATAACGGTCATGCTCTCGTAAGGATTAGCGCCCGGCACTTGTGCTGTAGCGAGTGGCACGAAGGAAGAACGCAGAATCGAAAAGAGCCAGGAACCTGATTAGAGGATTACCGGGATGAGACGAACGTCACGCAATTGTGAGATCACCAATTTATACGTCCGGGAGACGCGCGTAATTATCGTTGTCGAATTTTGTGTGCGAGAAGCATGCGGAATTGAAATGTCGTGGTTCTTCGCGGTATTTGTATCTGAGCGTGTCGCCTTCCGTGACGATTCGTTATGAGATTTACGAGTCGTTCAAAACCGTGGGACGGCTATGTATGTTTAAATGCTCAATCAAAGTCGGCAATACTTTCAAAAATAACTTGTAGTCCGAGCCAAGACGCAACCGCCGTGAGCGAGGGATTCAGAATTCACTTTGCACATGCATGATATTGCATCAAACGAAAAGAGATTATACAAGTTACAAGGCAAGCGAGCTGATCTGTATAAACAGCGCGAGCGCCATGCGGCGGAGGAGGTTAGAATTCTACGCAAAATTCAAGTTATATGTATATATAGCACATTATGTATATACAATAAAACAGTTGTTATATAACACTCAACAAATGCAGTTATATAACTGTTCGTTTATTATAATATATAATATATAAATAACGAAACAATATAATAGTTTCATAATCTGATTATATTATATGTATATATATATTAGGTGTACATTTTTGCTTCCGCCGTTTTCCTATAAATGGCTTTAGCCAAGTAAGTGGTGGTCGAAATAAATAGATCATAGACATCATACAATAAACTTGGGCATCTGTCAACATAACCCCATAGAAACATTAGTCGATTTGTGTCTGCATCATAAAGTTATTCTCGATTGAAACCGTCAGTTTACAAGTCAAATTCTCGTCATTTGCGGGAGATTTTAATTTTTTGCTTCAATATGAAGAAATCTGCGGCTGAGGCTCATCGAATGCTCTCAAATACTTATGATGAGGCCGCTATTAGTGAAAGAAGTCGTGAGTGGTTTCAACGCTTCAAGAACGGTGATTTTGACATCCAAGGTCATGCTGTGTATTTGGTGGGATCAGCTCGGCGTAGTGTATTATGAACTGTTAAAACCGACTGAAACAATCACACGCGATCGGTATCGAACGCAATTGATGCGTTTGAGCCGAGCATTGAAAGACAAACGGCCGCAATACAACGAGAGACACGATAAAGAGACACGATAAAAAAAAAATGATTTTGCAGCACAACAATGCTCGACCCCATGTTGCGAAAGTGATCAAGACATACATGGAAACGTTGAAATGGGAAGTCCTACACCACCCGCCGTATGCTCCAGATGTTGCTCCCTCTGACTTCACTTGTTTCGATCAATGGCACACGGCCTGGCTGAGCACTTCCGGTTCTTATGAAGAAGTAAAAAATTGGATCGATTCATGAATAATCTCAAAAGATGACCAGTTTTTTCGACGCGGGATTCGTACGCTGAACGCTCCCT
>NW_017259316.1:682453-688617 GCF_001594045.1 Atta colombica | reverse complement strand
TAAAGTTATATAATTATAATATAAATAGAGTATAACATCTGTTATATTACTTGTTTTTTCCACGTTATAATGATCATGCTGGGAGCATGAGATAATGATATCTGTCAGTTCAAAACAATTATATGACACGTGTCTCTAATGTTAACATCTCATAAAATCTCATATCATCTTCTGACAGTTATCATAAAGTAAATTAAACTTTGAAGAAAAATTTAAAAGAACTCTTATTTACTCGGTTCACACGCACGCACGCACGCACACACGTACACATATCCTCAATCAAATTTCTCGTTTTATCAAGTGAGTGTAATCGAAGTCTCTCAATATGTTGAAATGTGACAATTTATAAAAGAAAAATCTCAAAAATACAGTGTAACTCAATATCAATGTACTTAAAGGCTTTTAATATTTGGATAAAGAAAGTGAATTACAATAAACCATTTTCGAGCACCATTACAGTGCTTTCAAATTTATTTTTCCGACTATTTCAAAAAACTAAAACAAAATGGAATTATTGAACATCTACAAGATAATATTGGGAGTACAAATAAGTTTTCGCCATTTGCAAAAGATGGCGCCACTAATAAACTATAGTTAAAATTGTTTGATGTAAAACGACATATCGTAAGATTGGACATCCGGCAACACCATAACCTTGAAGTATGAGCGATATGTATATTAAAATATTAGAGATTTGTATCAGCATCATATATTTTTTTTTGTACGAAAATGTCGAATTTTGAGCCGAATAAGCATCATTTGCGGGAACTCTTGATTTACTTTTTTAATTTGAAGATATCTGCAGCTGAGGCTTATAGATTGCTTGTAGAAGCATATGGTGATGCTGCCTTAAGTGAAAGAAGTTGTCGTAAGTGATTTCAAAAGTTTAAGAACAGTGAATTTGACGTCGAAGACAAAGAACGTAACGAAAGGCCGAAAGTGTACGAAGACGCGAAATTGGAAGCATTATTGGATGAAGATTCGTGCCAAACGCAAAAAAAACTTGCATTTACATTAGGAGTCAACAAACAATTTCATATCATTTCGAAATCATTGGGAATGATTCAAAAGCAAGGGAATTGGGTTCGATATGAACTGAAGCCGAGAAACATTGAACGTCGATTTTTCACATGTGAAATGCTGCTTGCCAAGCATAAACGAAAGAGTTTTTTGCATCATATAGTGACTGGTGATGAAAAATGAATCTACTACGATAACCCAAAGAAGAGGAAATCATGAGGACCTACCTGGCTATGCTTCAACATTGACAATCAAACCGAATATTCATAGAAAAAAACTCATGTTGTATATTTGGTAGGATCAGCTTGGTGTCGTGTATTATGAGTTGCTCAAACCGAACGAGACCATTACTGGGGCTCTCTACCGAACACAATTGATGAGATTGAGCCGAGCACTCAAGGAAAAACGCGCCCATTACTACTCCAGACAAAATTATTCTCCTGCGTGATAATGCTCGACCATATGTTGCGGCGCCGGTCTAAACTTACTTAGAAACACTCAAATGGGAAGTTCTACCCTACCCGCCGTATTCTCCAGACATTGCTCCTTCCGACTTGTCCACTTGTTCCGATCGATGTCCTGTCTGAGCAGCACTTCACATCATATGAAGATATCAAAAATTGTATCAATGATTGGATAGCCTCAAAAGATGAAGCGTTCTTCTGACGCAGTATGCTACCAGAAAGATGGGAAAAAGTAGTGGCTAGCGATGGCCATTACTTTGAATAAAACATTATGTACCGTTCTTTCACAATAAATGCTTAATTTTTGATAAAAAACGGCGGAAACTTATTTGTATTCCCAATAACAATTTTATAATTAAGATATATATATAATAATAATAAGCTATTTGGCTTATGTTTTTGTTTTAAATATTCACAACTCTTTGACTGCTAAGAAGCGCAATCGTGTTTCTCATAAGACTTCTCATAAATACAATATATAATAAATGCTACGAGCGCGAAAGTGTAAAATTGTTAGAGAAATTTTCGTAAAGAGAGAAATTGACAATAAAAAGAAATTGGACAATAAATTGCGTGCTACAAGTATTGTAACGCCCGTTGATATACAATTAAGTCTAACAAGTTTTCAGTACATCGAATTGTAAGAAATGCTCTTAGAATTCGACGTAGTGAAATAATTGTTTGTATGTCAATAATAGTTTTAACTATTATTACTACGTGCTTATTGCATATAATTATTGTCTAATATTTTTTATTACATTTCTCTAACAATTTTATCAATGTAATTAAAAGAAAACAATCCGATATTAAAAGTGTTCAATATTCATTTTAATTTCATCACTCTAATATATAATTTAACGAAATTATCATATTTAAAGTATGTGTAAAACAAAGAGATAGTGAAGTGTAAGGGAAAAGTAAGAAAAAATATGTTTTTATAAACGTGTCCGATCACGGATATATGTATATATCCGTGATATATATATATATATATATATACTACATGGGCTGAAAAGTCCCAGGATTTTTAATGAAAACAAGCGTTTTTTTGAGCAAAGTTATATTTCTTCCTTAACATAATTGCCTTCGAGGACGATACACTTGGTATAGCGATTTTCCAACATTTCGATGCCCTTTCTGTAGTACGAAATGTCCAAGCCTTCGAAATACGCCTCGGTTTCCGCGATGACTTTCTCATTCGATGTGAATCTCTTTCCCTGGAGCTACCGCTTGAGGTTTGGGAAACAGATAATAGTCGCTGGGGACCAAGTCTGGAGAATACGGTGGGTGAGCAACCAATTCGAATCGTAATTGGTCCAATTTGGCCATCGCTTTCAAAGACGTGTGTGACGGTGCGTTATCGTGACAGAACGAAGGCGAAAGTAGCGCCACTTAAACGACTGTAGCTTGTAAACGAATGAACGAAATGTCATGAAACTTCATACATAAACTAGTGACAGATGAACTTCTCGAAATGAATCACGTTCATTTTCTAGTGGCGCCACCTATTGAAAAATCCCGGGACTTTTCAGCCCATGTAGTATATATATATATATATATATGGCTGGCAATATATATCATAACGTGAGTCCATATTTGTGTTCTTGTTCGAATTTTGAAATTTATTAATTATAATATCAATGTTGAAATAAAGACAATACTTTTGGACATACAAAATTAAAACTAATTTATAAAGCTTTTACAATTGTTAGTGTGTATTGTTAGTATGTATACAATTGTTCGTATGTATACAAGCGATTCAAAATATATTTCAAAAATAATACAATTACTGTTTTATAAAGTCTATTTTTTATGATCATTCGAAAATTTATGCAAATGTCTGATTTCCATGAGCGGTAATGTATGTATACGATAATTTTTTTTAATCGTTGCAAAGCAACATTTCTTTAAATCGAAGAAATTTTTCTCTAGGTGTAGGCTCGCAAGTCAAGATTTTTCTTTGACAGCAAATTAGTCAATTTTTTCTTCAACAGAAAAAAAACATTCTTTGAATGGAAAGAATCTTTTTCTGTGTGGATACGCCGATTATTATTCGTGTACATACACTACACTCATGGAAGTTCAGACACTCGCATAAAATTTTTATAAAAACATGTGCAAACTTTTTAATATTAATGTCGATAAAGTTATGGAGTTTGTATGGAGAAGCATCTCATATAAGGCTGCATTCCGATATTCGCTACGAAAAATCTATGGTATATGTAATGTATATATCCTATAGATGTTTAGTACTGACAGTGAAAAATTATTGTATCTCTTCACTAATATCTTAAGAATGTATTACATGTACAGTCCCTGCAAAGAAAATTAATTTGAAAATGTGTTTAATACATACACTTCAAATAAACTATATACATGTATATAATTGTATGAAAGTTGTGTGAATAAGTGATTACATACTTATTTATAATAACATATTTTTTTGTCGTTTATTC
This sequence comes from Atta colombica, assembly GCF_001594045.1. Classification (NCBI taxonomy): domain Eukaryota; kingdom Metazoa; phylum Arthropoda; class Insecta; order Hymenoptera; family Formicidae; genus Atta; species Atta colombica. The sequence continues at coordinate 684,677 of NW_017259316.1, read as the reverse complement.
ATTCTATTTGTTATTATTCTTATTGTTAAAAATTAAAATTTAAAAAATGATAAAAATCTAAATTTTTTTGTATAATTTCTTTAAATATTCAAAGTAACTTATGCAAAGTTTCATTGCAATTCACTGATTTTTTACAAAGATATAAAACAAATAAATATTTTATTTATTTACAATTAGTTTAGACAATTAGTTCATGTATTGCAATGTAACTATACGTGAATAATAATCTTCAATACATTATGTACTTATATTAAAAAATTGAGACTTTTGTCATTTATTATATAATACATTTCCATACATTTTTAAAGCACAGATTAAAAAAATACTATTATTTATTAAAATAACTTATGATCCAGATAGTAAACCAAATTTGGCGTATTATTTTTAAATGTTATTCGTATTTAGAATAATCTGTAATTTTTTCACTTTTTGTTATCATTTTAAAAATAAAACATCTTTAATTTTAATCAAAATTAAATACCTTTGAAGCACTTTTCAATTTTTAATTTGTTCATTCGGCTAGACCTTTTAAGAATGTAAAATTGCTAATAAAAATTAAGATCAACAACATATTAGTAATATAAGATAATATAAGATAATATAAGATAATATAAGATAATAAAGGAACCTTTTTGTAGGATAAACACGGAACCAATTTAAAGAGGCATTTAATTTGTTTAAATAAAAGAGAGTTATTTTGATGATTCTTCAAATAAAAACAACAAAAATAGCAAAAAGCCGAAAGAGAATTATCGGCTTCGAATTGATATGAACTAAAATAAAACTTGAAAGGATTTGGAAAACAATTGCGTTTATCTTGTAACAGTCAATGGGAGGCCTTTCAGCATCTTGAATGATTCCGAATTTTTTTTTAAGTATCGTAAAGCCAATCAAATTAGCAATAGAATAGACGAGAAAGGAAACAATCTCAATTTCTCCGAAAGCTATTAAAAAAAAAGTTGTCGAAGAAGCAAACAATATTAGAAAAGAAATATCAAATAAAGTAAAAAATTATTTCGTTAAAATAGATGCAATCACGTGTTTAGATAGATCGTTTTTTGTGTATTAATATGCAGTACATTAAAAACTCAAAAATTTTGCTCAGAACCTTTCGTTGAACTTAAGAAAAAACATGTATAACTTAAGGAAAAACATATATACGAATAAATATAAAAACATATATACGAATAAATATAATTAATAGCGCTATTATATATTTATGAGAGAAATATTAGTTGTCTAATCTACAATATGCATAATCGTATTTGCAGGAGCATATTTAACTATAATTGTAAGAGGGGTATGTAATCGTTATACATATGGATAAAAAAATATACATTTGCGCCTTCGGCTATTGGCCGTATCACAAAACTTGCCTTTCTTCCGAGAATGCCGAAATTTCTAAAACGTCGAGAGTTTTCCGCCTGTAACTCTAAGAAATTAAATTGTTCGCCAACCTCGTGTCGATAATGTTGTTACTGATGACGCTATTGCTGTTGATGTTGATGATGCTCCACAATGTCAGCAGGATTTTCCTATCTTTCGTTCATTAGAGCAGCATCATCTTCGCCGGTGCCATCACCGGTTTATAAAAAATTAAACAAATCTTGTTTATTTTATCGATATCGATAAAATAAACAAATCTTGTTTATTTTATCGATATCGATAAAATAAACAAGATTTGTTTTTAATTAAATTATGCTAAAATATTATGTCAGATTGTGAATAATTTGAAACCCCGGAAATTTTTATAACTGCAACATTAATATATATCATATAAACATAAATAAGCAAACGTCACAAACAAATCTTTTGTTATATTCGAAGCAATGATTACGTTTAGCATACTAAAGTAACTCACCTTTATTTGCTTTGTGCACTTGCGTAAAAATCTCTGGATTATTGGCTCAATTGATTTGTATCATTCAACACCGGCGTATATGAAATGATCTAGTAAAAAATTCATACATAAGAATACGGAAAAAATATATAAAAAGTTTAGTGAAATTTAAAGTTTAGTAAAATATTATTACCTTCAACATCATGAGGTAGTATCTAGCTTCCTCCTCCTCCTCCTCCTCCTCTTCCTCCTCCTCCTCCTCTTCCTCCTCCTCCTCCTCCTCCTTCTCCTCTTTTTCCTCAGTTCAACAGAAAGATACTATTATTACTAAATTTGATCTGACTCAATTACATGTCGATCATATAGAGTTATTCTATCGCCTTA
>NW_017259316.1:654469-682353 GCF_001594045.1 Atta colombica | reverse complement strand
TCCTCCTCCTCCTCCTCCTCCTTCTCCACCTCCTCCTCCTCCTTCTCCTTCTCCCCCTCTTCCTCTCTTTCATTCATGTTTTCTTTTTCTTCCCTGTCCAAAATTTCTTATGTCTCCGAGATATTGCTGAATTCCACCATTGAAATATCGCTGCCCTTCCACTTTCCCCTTCTTTTCTTCTTCTTCTCTTTTCTCTATAACTTCCTCCTTCTCCTTCCTTCCTCTCTCCCCTTCTCTCTCCTCCTCTTTTTATTCTTCTTCATTTTCTCTCTTAAAAAGTAACATTTCGTTATTTTTTGCATAAACTTACTGTGGATTTTCGCCAACTTTTTAAAACTTACTTCGTAGTGAAATAAGGAGATTCCACGCTGTACGCATCTAGGCAAAATATCCTGCGATTCATCATCTAAAACACAATTACATTTTTACATTAGTATTATTAGATGGAAAAAAGTTCATGGCGTTTTTTTAATGCCATCTAACGGAAAAAACGCTACGAACTTTTTCCCACATCCAATATTATTCTTATTTATTATTTGTTTATTATTATTCTATCTCTAAAAGAACTGATCTTTATAGGGAGAAATATTTAAAAAATCCAACTTACCAGATGATAATATGGGAATATTCCATTACGTGGGTAATCCCGCACTCTCGAGTCGTGCTCTTTCTAAAAAATTAAATATTTGTAGTAGACTGTTTAATTCAATTTGCAATTTAATTTCTAATTAAAAATTTCTAATTAAAAATAATTTTAGAATAATCTAAACTTTTGACGCACATATAAATAACGGACACACATAAATGTATTGACAAATAATATATAATGACGAGTTTCCATCTGTGCGAAGGAATTGCTTAAGATTCATCTTTGCTGTAAACAGGTAACGAATTGTTAATCCTTATTAAAGTGACTAGAAGATATTAACGATACTATAATTATTTTAAAATTAGAATCTGGCAATTCTCATTCTACATAATTTGCAGTATGATAATTGGCTCAGCAACCATATTTTATAATATACTCGTATAAGAAGAAAAAAAGCATTGATTTATAATTATATTTAAGATCGTTGAATCTTAATGTTAAATTTATGTAAATTCTGCGTTTTTATTGATATTTGTAAATTTACTGAAGATAGATTGTGGCCGAAATGTCTAAATAATTTATTATTACATATTAAATATCACAAAGAACAACTTGTGCTTTTATGCTCTTCTTTTTGTTAATTTTATGGTTTAAAAAACATGTTTGTTATAATTATATATTTCTAATTAATTTTTTATTATTTTCCAGCACTTACGTGCTGATACGACTTCATTAATCGTTTGTTCAGCTGGACGTCGTTGCCTCAAACTAAGTCACGGGTGTCTCCCATGATGCGGAATCATGGCCTACAAAGTTTGAAACTATAAAAATAAAAAAACAAATGTTAGAATTTAATAAAGCGAACTTTTAGTACAATAAAATTTTCTTTGATTAATTTCAAAAAGTATATTGTTACTGCTTACTTCCAGAGTGACGTTTGAAATCGGCTATGTAATTTACAGCATCTTCTTTTTCATGATTGAAGCACTCGCGTAACTTCTAAATACGAGATTATTTCCATCAATCTCGCATCACCGCCTTGTTTGTGCATAATGCATAATAATGTACTGGAGTACTCACCCGCGAAAATTCCGAAAACTTCCGAAAATAATTCTCCTTCTCATTATCTGACAACTTTGTCAGATAATCAATTGCAACTAACTTCTGATTCAAGTTGCAGGCGACGATAAAGAATTTTGTAAGCGATTTGCGAAACACCATTTTTATCGCTGAAACTATTGATTTTTATAATTTCACAGTAAAAATTAACTCTTGACAGAGAAAATCAACTTAGAACTAATCCTTAACTCATTCGATACGCGCTATTTATACGGTAGTGATATTCACGAAAATTCCTAAAGAAGAAATTAATAAAAATTTTTAGTTATGCCATTCATTAGTAGAGTTTGACAATTTTTCCGACTGGTTTCTTTCTTTTTAGTAGATTTTTTCGAAAAGTTTTCAGAATGATAAAAAAAAAGAATTTCAGGAGATGATAAAAACTCTCTAGTTACAAACAATTCTAACAAACTTTGGCAACATAAAAATTCACATTAACTCCTTTCCTCGCATATGAGCATCACTCGCATTATCACTCGTCTTAGGAAAACTTTTTCCTCTCACTTTCGTTATTATCTCGGAAAGTTTTTGTCACATGTTTTTTCGTACTATGATATTCTTATTGTCAGAGTAATTCAAATTTAACATTTTCTATTTTTTAGAAAAATTCTCACATACTATTAATCTATGACAAGCAAAAAATAAACTTTTTCAATGAAAAAGAATTTCAAGTATTTTTATATCACGTAGTGCTTGATTTTTGTTAGATTTTGTTTGACATAAGAAAGAAAACTCGTGGATTCATTGAACCCTCGTCACTTAAATTTTTTTAACTTTTGTTATATAACTAAAATTTAATTTTTTATGCCATATAAAAAGTTTTATGACAGTTGACAAATAATTTTCCTCACGTTTCTCTTTCGTTAGAAGGAAATTTTTTTTGAACATTAAGATTGCTTTTTTGCTAGAAACTTTTATGTTCATAAACTTTTATGTTCATCCTTAGTTCCAGTCGTGCTAGTCGTGCTAGAGAAATATTTCTAAAATTTATTAAAAATAAATTCGACGTTAGAATATTTCCTTTAATCTGACGAATTATAATATAATAGTACTTTATATTCGAATAATCTTGACGATTTATTCGATTTTTTACAAATTCGAACATATTTGTGAAATATTTCTGTTATCCATCTTCGAGAAAATTCTTTCTATAAAAGTAAATGCGTCACATAACAGCAAGACTCTTCTAGAAAAGTAATCATTTAAACAAACTATGCGCCAAATTTTCGTTAAGCATATATAAGCAGTTTTTTGCAAAGCATATATAAGCGCAAATCGCTTCACATAGTGTTGCAATACTTCAGTCGTGTCTCGTTGTTTGAAGAATTTATTTCGAAATCAGTCTTCTTAGTTTTCCTTTATTTGAGAGAGTGAACATTCATTCAAAGTTTTCGCATGAAGCGAAAGACAAAATGGCTGAAAGACAAAAAATTGGACACCACTCTGTGCCTGATCCTCATGTGATAGACAATCACTAACACCAATTACTTAATTGGCCATGAAACTGACTAATTGTGTTTGTGTTTGCTGTTTAATAGAATTGACTACTTATAGTTAACAGTTAACCGATTCGGCTTAATCGAGTTGATGAAAAGTAGTGGCTAGCGATGGTCATTACTTTGAATAAAACATATGTACCGTTCTTTCACAATAAATGCTTAATTTCTGATAAAAAACGGCGGAAACTTATTTGTACTTCCCATAAATTATTATTTATAGATTATATATAGATTAATATTTATTATTTTTTAATTTTTTTTTATGTATAAAGAAATGGGATTTTCTTTGCGCTAGTTCTTGATATCAATTTTTTTAAAGGAATAGTACATATCATTAAAGTTAATATTATTTATATATATTTGGTAATCCGAATTACATGGAATTTAACTTAGTCAAGTTGATGATGTCAACTATCGTATCTTTTTTATGAATACTATATAAAAATTTGAGGAATTTCACTTGGCACCAATTTTGTTGTTATCAAATTCTTTTATCTTTTATACGAATGATATATCTCATTAGAATTAAGTAAATAACAAGAGACAAAATATTATTTGTGTTTTATTTTTTATTTTGTTTTCCCATCTTTCTTGTAGCATGTGGATACCGCGTCGGAAGAACGCTTCATCTTTTGAGGCTATCTAATCATCGATACAATTTTATATCTTCATATGATGTGAAGTGCTGCTCAGACAGACCATGCGTCATCGATCGGAACAAGTGGTAGTCAGAAGGAGCAATGTCTGAAGAATACGGCGGATAGGATAGAACTTCCCATTTGAGTGTTTCTAAGTAGATTTTGACCGGCGCCGCAACATATGGTCGAGCATTATCATGCAGGAGAATAATTTTGTCATGCCTGGAGTAGTAGTGGGCGCATTTTTCTTTGAGTGCTCGGCTCAATCTCATCAACTGTGCTCGGTGGAGAGCCAGTAATGGTCTCGTTCGGTTTGAGCAACTTATAATACACGACATCAAGCTGATCTCACCAAATATGAGTTTTTTTTCCATAAATATTCAGCTTGGCTGTCGATGTTGAAGCATGGCCAGGTGATCCCTATGATTTCTTCTTCTTTGGGTTAGGATCCATCGTAGTGGATTCATTTTTCATCACCAGTTACTATACGATGCAAAAAACCCTTTCATTTATGCCTGGCAAGCAGCATTTCACATGTGAAAAATCGGCGTTCAACATTTCTCGGCTTCAGTTCATATGGAATCCAATTCCTTTGCTTTTGAATCATTCCCAATGATTTCGAAATGATATGAAATTATTTGTTGGGTCACTCCTAATGTAAGTGCAAGTTTTTTTTGCGTTTGGCACGAATCTTCATCCAATAATGCTTCCAATTCCGCGTCTTCGTACACTTTCGGCCTTCCGCTATGTTCTTTGTCTTCGACGTCAGATTCACCGTTCTTTTGAAACCACTCATGACAACTTCTCTCACTTAAGGCAGCATCACCATATTGCTTCTACAAGCAATCTATAAACCTCAACAGATTTCTTCAAATTAAAGAAGTAAATCAAAAGTTCCCGCAAATGATGCTTATTCAGCTCAAAACTCGACATTTTCGTACAAAAAAAAATATATGATGCTGATATAAATCTCTAATATTTCAATATATATATCGCTAATATTTCAAGTTTATGGTGGTGCCGGATGTCCAATCTTACGATGTCGTTTTACATCAAACAATTTTAACTATAGTTTATTAGTGGCGCCGTCTTTTGCAAACGGAAACTTATTTGTACTCCCAATATCATTTGTATAAAAAGAATTGATATCAATAACTGTGGCCCCAAGTTAAATTCTACTATCAAAATAAAAATAAAACCTAAGTACTATCTTTATTATTATTTACTTAATCCAAATGATACTATTTTTAATTTTTATGCAATTAAACTTAAGAATATCTTATTGAAGGATCTTCCTATTCTAATCCAAATGGTTTAAATGAAATTATTCCTTTTAAATGAAATTATTATATGACAATTCAAAGACATTTTCTCTTCCAACTAGTTACTTCCAAGTAGGTTATTTAATTCTCTTTCAAAATATTATACAAAATATTATCATACAAAATTGCGTTATTGTCTTGCTCAATTTAAATAAAATTTATCAAATAAAATTAAAGCGTTAACTATATAAAACGAAAAAATTTAATTTTAATAGAAAAATTTTTCGATTTTGTAAAAACACTTGGTGCTGTTAGATCGAGTAAGTAATTTAAAGTAATAATAAAAGTAATAAATTTAATCTGAACTTTATACTGAATAAGAATAAAAAAAAAAGTTTACTATTTATTTCTTTTTCATAATGTATGTCTTACAGATCTAAATTTATTTATCTTAGACTTAAACTTAATAGCATTCACAACGTTCATCATAATTTACATGACTCCATAATCGCATATATATATAGGCTACTTTAATACTTTAACTCTCATTGAATTGATTGGATATTTTAATTCTCATTAGGAATGCTTTTTATTTTTCTTATTTTTCTACAATAAATATTCATATTTTTTAATATAATTTTAATTTTTTTTATCAATATGCTTCTTGTTTTTGTTATTTTTTTCAAATATTACATTTTTATTTTTCTTATTTTTCTAAATATTACATTCATAGTTTATTTACTATGTTATTAAATCGAGATTTAGCAGAGCCAAGTGTTTTTATATGAAAAAATTTTCTATTTAAATTAAATTTTTTCGTTTTATTAACTGTTTAATTTTTTGTTATAACACTTAAATTGAGCAAGATAACATAATTTTGTGATAATATTTTATACAATATTTTGAAGGAGAATTAAATAACTTCTTCAGTTGGAAGAGCAAATGTCTTTGAATGAATTGTGACATAATAATTTCATTTTAGAGGAATTTAAACTATTTGGATTGGAATAAGAAAGTCCTTCAATAAGATATACGTATATACTTAGGTTTCATTGCATAAAAATTAAAAATAGTACCATTTATATTATAATAATATAGATCAGATAGTATCGTTTGGGTTTTACTTTTTATTTTGATAGTAGAATTTAACTTGGCACCAATTGTTAATATCAATTTTTTTATACAAATGATATATATCATTAGATTAATATTCATTATTTATTTAATGTGCCTATTGTATTTAAGCCTTATATCTGTCATCCCGACTCAATATAATGCTATGTATACGTTCTGCTTTATACAAATTTACTGCTTTAAAAACACATTCACTGCTTTAAAAATCCATTGTTTTAAATACACAAATTCTTTGCATTGGCAGTGAATTTGTATTTATGAAGCAGAGAATTTGTTTTTAAAACATATATATATACAGAAAAGCGAAAATGTAAATCAAATTCAAAATGGATACACAAAATGAAGACAGGGCATTGTCTCTGTAAATGTGACTTTCGACCCGCAGAAGTTTAATTTCCTTAGTCAGAACCTACAGATGCACAATCAATACGAACCAATGACAAACACTATTCCGTAGATCTATTGAAAGTGATCTACGGAAAGGCGCTTGTAATCAAACGTTAATTGCGCATTTCGAAAATTCTGCCCCATGGGACATAGGAAAACACATTTTAGCGGAAAGGAATCGGCTGAATGAAATCCGCCAATTCCGCACTATGGGTTGCAGAACTACGGATATGCGGAACTGCGAAATATTCATGATTGGTCCTGGCTTCATTCCACCGATTCTGCCGTTTTCTGTTGCACAAATTAATTAGCCGCAACACAGACTTTTGCATAACGTATAAAGCATAATGCATAAGAGAATCAATCAATCAAAATTCTTCTTTTTCATGAATGGGAGGAAAGGAAAGAGTTTGATTAATTGATTCGCTAATGCACTATTACCAGGTATGTAAATATGAAATCGGAATTTACCAATAGATGGCCATAGTTGTCAATGTAGTTTGACGCCATTTCCTTGTTCTGACATCTGACAAAGATTTTCAACTTACAACAATACAAGTTTCATACAACAGTATAGTTTGTGATAGCGTTGAATATGTTGAATTTTGTGCCTGGAAACTACGATTTGCGGACAGCATTGATTTTCTGTTACCATTTGAAGAAAATTGCTGCAGAATCGCTTCGAATGCTTGTCGAAATTTACGGTGAGCATGCTCTTGGTAAATCACAGTGCTTTGAGTGATTTAAAAAATTAAAAAGTGGCGATTTTGACGTGAAAAACGAAGAACGTGGAAAACCACTGAAAAAGTTTGAAGACAGCGAATTGCAAGCATTGTTGGATGAGGATGACGCTCAAACTCAACAACTCGCGGATCAATTGAATGTGATACGAGAAGCCGTCTTCATATGTTTGAAATCCATGGAAAAGATCCAGAAGATGGGAAAATGGGTTCCATATGAATGAAAGACAGCAGGAAAACCGAAAAACCACTTGCGAAATGTTGCTCGCCAGGTACAAAAGAAAGTCATTTCTCCATCGAATTGTGATTGGTGATGAAAAGTGGATATATTTTGAGAATCCTAAGCGTAAAAGATCATGGGTAACTCCAGGTGAACCATCGACATCGATTGCAAGGCCAAATCGCTATGGACGAAAGACAATGCTGTGTGTTTGGTGAGATCAGAAAGATGTGATCTATTATGAGCTGCTAAAACCTGGCGAAATCGTTAATACTGAAAGCTACCGACAACAAATGATCAATTTGAATCAAGCTTTGTGTGAAAAACGACCGGAATATCAAAAAAGGCAAGCAAAGTGATTTTGCTTCATGACAATGCACCATCACACACAGCAAAACTGATCAAGGAAACGATTGAGGCATTTGGTTGAGAAATACTTTCGCATGCGGCTTACTCACCAGACTTGATTCCGTCCGATTATCATCGATGGGACACGCTTGCTCAGCAGCGCTTCACTTCTTACGAAGATGTACGAAAATGGCTAGATGACTGGTTTGGTTCAAAAGAGCAACAATTTTTTTGGCGTGGCATCCACAAATTGTCAAACAGGTGGAAAAAATGTGTAGCTACCGATGGGCAATACTTTGAATAAAATATTTTTTATCATTTTCATGCAATAAACATATTTTCTATAAAAAAATTCCGGTTTTATATTTACATATGCCTTATACGTCATGCAAAAATCTGTGCTGCAGCCTTATTTTTTTTTTGTAGATTCGTCGATACTTGCATGTACATTCGGTCAGAAAGGTTGCAACATTTTTTTTGATGAGTTTCAGAATGCAGCTTGCTCACCGAACGATTGGATATTTATAAATCCATGAGTAAGAATCAATTACTCGGAGAGCATGCTGCGTTCCGAAACCCATCGAAGAAAGTGTGCCAACCTTTCTGTCAGCTGTACATGTACAACATATATTCATAAAAACTAACTTCATTAAGTTAATTTAAACAGAGAAAACTATCTCCTATAAGCGCATAGACAAGTTATACCTTTGCGCATAATAAAAGGAATAAGAAATTTAGAATAAAGAATAAACAACCTATTAGAAATCGAACACATCAGAATACGCGGTTTCTGATAGGTTGAAATCGTTTATTCATTATTCCTAATTCCTTATTTCTTCTATTGTGCGCAGAACCTTAATCAACATGCTAAGGCGTACTCGGATTCCCATCTGGATGTTTTTCGAATGCTGTTTAACATTCAGTGGATAACAAGAAAGAGTGATACCTGAGTAGCACTAGGGTGGGAATCTGAACATAATCCTAAAGGTAATTAATTAAGGCTCCAGAAATATACAAGTCAATATGATCGGAACATGAATGTCGTATATATATTAGGTGTACAACTTTGCTTCCGCCGTTTTCCTATAGATGACTTTAGCGGTAAGTGGTGGTTGAAATAAATAGATCATAGACGTCATACAATAAACTTGGGCATCTGTCAACATAATCCCATAGAAACATTAGTCGATTTGTTGTGTCTACATCATAAAGTTATTCTCGATTGAAAATGTCAGTTTACGAGCAAATTCTAGTCATTTGCGGGAGGTTTTAATTTTTTGCTTCAATATGAAGAAATCTGCAGCTGAAGCTCATCGAATGCTCTCAAATACTTATGGTGAAGCCGCTATTAGTGAAAGAACGTGTCGTGAGTGGTTTCAACGCTTCAAGAACGGTGATTTTGACGTCCAAGGTCATGCTCTGTATTTGGTGGGACCAGCTCGATGTAATGTATTATGAACTGTTAAAACCGACTGAAATCACAGGCGATCGGTATCGAACGCAATTGATGCGTTTGAGCCGAGCATTGAAAGACGGCCGCAATACGACGAGAGACACGATAAAGTGATTTTGCAGCATGACAATGCTCAACCCCATATTGCGAAAGTGGTCAAGACATATTTGGAAACGTTGAAATGGGAAGTCCTATCCCACCCGCCGTATTCTCCAGACGTTGCTCCCTCTGACTATCACTTGTTTCCATCAATGGCACACGGCCTGGCTGACCAGCACTTCCGGTCTTATGAAGAAGTAAAAAATTGGATCGATTCATGGATAGCCTCAAAAGATGACCAGTTTTTTCGATGCGGGATTCGTACGCTACCCGAAAGATGGGAGAAAGTAGTGGCCAGCGATGGACAATACTTTGAATCATAAATGTATAATCATTTTTTACAATAAAGCCTCGAATTTCGGAAAAAAACGGCGGAAGCAAAGTTGTACACCTAATAGATCAATTCTAACCTAGGAGCTCTGAGGGGCGGGGAGGGGGTATCGTACCCGTCCCTCCCGTAGGGAGTGATCCGCGGGAGAAGAGGGGGTGACGTCATAGTGCATGACGTCATTGGACGAGGAGGATGACGTCATGGGGATGTGTCAGGGATGACGTCACAGTGGGTGACGTCCCGGGGATGACATTGCGGTGCGCGGGGGACGAGAATATCCCGTGTTGGAAATTATGTAGCGGAGATGTGTGGAAACTTGCGTCGCGATGATGACGTTACGCGGGGTCAATGGCCGCCGAGCGCAATTTGCCTTCGGGTGCGATCTGCCACTGGTCTTCGCCGCCAAACGCAGTTCCCACCGCGCGCTATACTTACCATGCATACTTACTATCTCTTATGCGTTGCTATCTTCTTCTCGCGGAATATTTTATTTATTTATTTATTTTTATTATATTATATTTTATTATATCTTATATAATTATTCGCATTGTGCAATAATAACAGCGCGATTTATCGAGCGCGATGATATGAACATAATGCTATGACGCAGAGATAGAAAGGAATAGTAGAGAGAATAAATAATTTAGAACACAGAGTTAATGCCGGTTAATCCATATTTATTTTTATATACAGAGTGTCTTAGAAAAAATATTTGTCTTTAAAATAATATGTATGCCTCACGTGATTCTAAGACATTTTTTCCTCAAAATTTTATCCAAAGTTCAGTTTTTGAATTATAAGAGAAAATAGTTAGCGAATTATGGATCGGATGTATAGAAGATAGGCAGGGGCGTCACAATTCATTGTCCGACGCGGGCGCCTGATTGCGATCAGGTGCTTGCTACGTATGAAATGCTCATCACGATAATACGTGCGTATCCCCCTCCTTTCTCTCTCTTTCTCTCTCTCTCTCTCCTTCTCTTTCTCCCTCTCTTTCTTTCTCTTTCATCTTGTAGAGATGTTTTCATATCATAATCGAACTGGAAAAAGGTAGAATAATATCATGTCTGTGAATTCCGATAAGATTCTCATAAATCCAACACCGAACAATAATAAATTTTTATCTGTCACGTATCATCTTTACGCAAATCCACTCACACATGTTTGATCGATTTACTAATGAATTTATCAGTTTGTTATTAATTATTCATTACCGATTAATTAATTAAGCGATTGAGAATTAATCCAAGAAAAAAACACATTACAGTAATCAATAATCAAAGGTTTTCCTTCTTTTATAAATTGTATTGCGTATCAATACTTTTACGGATTTATCCATATACTTGATTGATCTTTACATATGAATCTTTTACATATCGATGAATCACTCCCGATTAATCATTCAGCGACTGAAAATTATTGCTTGAAAGAAGGAAACACATTGCACACAGTAATTGTATTTAAAAATTTTTTTTGTAAATTGTATCACGTATCAATACATTCAAGGATTTATCTGATTTTTATAAATAAATGTATTGGCTTACTGCTAATTAATACTGTCAATTAATTATTCGGCAATTGAGAAGTACTTCAAAGAAAGAAATGATAATCACGATCAAATTCCATTGCAAATCAATATGGTCACACAGGCACTTGAATGGTAAATGACGAATTTATTATACGTATTACAGTAGTTAATCATAATAAAATACTATCGATTAGTTATTCAATGAGTTGAAATTACTCGAGCGTGTAATATGACACACATTACTCGACACGGAGGTTACTCGATGTCAACAAGTCAACGGTTTAAGTTGGTACTGGGTGTGTTCGTGATTGCACACACGACGCTGTAGGTCAGGTATCATTTATCTTCCTTACATCTGTTCTTTATTTCTGCACTGTCTGTATTGATGCACACGGTGCAATAAATTGAAGTGAAACAAACATATGTACAGACAGCGCAGGAAAAGAAGAGACCGCTTGTTTGATTTGATAAACAACGGAAGACTGGAATAATGCATTATTTAACTTGTATAAGTACAATATTCATCGTATGTCAAAATCAATCAAGTTCGTGAATAAATCTGTGAAAGTATTGATACATGATACAATTTATAAAAGGAGAAAAATCTTTGATTACTGTAATGTGTTTCTTTCTTGGGTTAATTCTCAATCGCTAATTAATTAATCGGTAGTGATTAATATTGTAATAACATACTGATAAATTTGTTAGTAAATCGATCAAATATATGTGAGTGGATTTGCGTAAAGATGATACGTGACACGATTAATGTGACAGACAAAAATTTATTATTATTCGGTGTTAGATTTGTGAGAATCTTGTCAGAATTCACAGATATGGTATTATTCTGCTTCTTTTCCAGCTCGATTATAGTATGAAGATATACATCTCTACAAGATGAGAGAGAGAGAGAGAGAGAGAGAGAGAGAGAGAGAGAGAGAGAGAAAAGGAAGGGGATACGCGTATTAGCGACGCGTGTTTCATACGTAGCAAGTAACTGAGCGCAACCGGACGCTCGCGTCGGACAATGAGTTGCAATAGTCATATAAATATCTACGAAGATTTTTGCGGAAAGTCAGTCTATAAAATGGCTAACCGTAATCGCTCCCGCATTTAATTAGCAAGACTATCATTTACGCCGCGATAAATACTGTATAGTGTGATTTGCGGAAGAACTCAGAAATTTTGCGCACAGTGTACAGTATATTATTTCAGCTAATACCCATAGCAGATTTCACGCGAGACGATTGACAAAAATTTAACAGCATCACGCATTGCCACGTATATGAGAAATCATTTGCACCAAATGACGTGCGATCATTATCATTTAACGAGAATATACAGAAGTCCCGCAAACTCAAATTGCAATATAAATTATAAGGATTCGCGTTGCATATCTGTAGTGTTTCACAATTTATCGGATTACAACGCGCATTTCGTAACCAAAGAAATTGCCATCACGTATGAAGGATGTGTTGATCTGCTTCCAATAATTAAAAAAAAATATATCTCGTTTATTAAATATGTCGATACTAATATTAAAAAGAATTGCGTAAAATTACAGTTTATATTGTAGATTCAGATAAATTTCTCGTCTCAAGTTTGGAAATTGGCATCTTTCCTCAGTAAGGATAAGCTACAGATACTGCAATGCGAATTTTCTAATTTATCAGAAGAAAATTTCAATTTTGATGCGAAAGGGCGTCTTTTCATACGAGTACATTGACTGTGTCGAAAAATTGGAGGAGCTGTGTTTACCGCCTCGCGAGTCATTCTATAATTCATTGACGAATGACACGGTATCAGAGAACACTTACGCGCACACCGTTAACGTGTGACAGCAGTTCTCCATCCGGATATTCGGTGAAGCGACTTATATCTGAAAACAGATGTTTTGTTGTTCGAAAATTTCTACAACAGTTGCGTTACAAGTTATAGGCTCGACCCCGCATATTATTACACCTTACCGGATTTCACATGGGATGCTATGTTAAAACATACTGGTGTAAAATTTGAACTGCTCACAGACATGGTCATATTTATCGAGCGCGGTATACGTGGTCTGAGCTAGTGTTCAAACAGGTATGCGCGAGCCAACAACAAATACATGCTGTTGTATACAATTCATCGAAATCGCCATTATACTTGATGTACTATGGTGTCAACAATCTATATGGCTGGCATCTATATGGAAATGTGTCAACCATTACTTTACGTCGATTTTCAATGGATCGACGCAAAATTTTGATTTTACGATCATCGCGTTAGATTCGCCAATAGACTATATTCTTGATGTGAACGTGGAGTATCCGCAACATCTTGAAGACGAGCACACTGACCTACCATTCTGTTCGACACGCGAGAAACCACCCGCAAGCTCCTTGCAACATGCGATAAGCAGCGTTACATATTATCGCAACCTGCAGCAGTACACTCGCTCGTATCACAAAGGTTCACCATATACTGCAATTCGCGCAATCTCCATGGTTTCGCAATTATATAGAATCAAACATAAAATTTAAAACTCTAGCCAAAAATGATTTTGAAAAAAATTTATACAAACTTATAAATAATGCGATATTTGGCAAAACCATGGAGAATATACACGATCACATCGACGTAAAATTATTAACAAAATGGGCAGATAGATTCGGCATTAAGGCAATGATCGCGATACCAAACTTCCAAAATTGTACGTCTTTTCGGAGAATCTAGTTGCGATAGAACTGCGTAAGCTTGAGGTGAAGTTCGACAAACCGATATACATGGGTGCATACTCGACATATCCAAGACGTATTTATACGAATTTCACCACGAGTACATTGCACCGCTGTACTTTCGCGTATAATAAAAGTATAAAATTATCTACACTGATAATCTCATATATTATGTAGAATGTGACGTCTACGATGTCATGAAATGTGATATAAGTAGATTTGACATGAATGATTACTCGAGCGACAACGCATACGGTATTCCGCTCGCAAATAAAAAAGTTCCTGGCCTTATGAAAGATGAGAACAATAGTTCCATCATGACCAATTTGTAGGGCTTAGAGCAAAAATGTATGCCTTGCATTTAGAAGGAAAGAAGAATACGAAAAAGGTAAAGAGCATCAAGAGCAAACGTAGCGAGCATCTAACGTTCGAGGATTACACGCGATGCTTGAATAGCAATCGAAATGACGCGCAGGCAGTCGTGTATAAGATTCAAATTACATGAAATATATACGATATCAGAAATAAAAATCGCTTTAAATCCGTACGACGACAAGCGGTATATCATGCCAGGTTCCATCACGCTGCCATAGGGGCATTACAATGGAGGTCTTGAATTCATTCACGCGTTTCGAATTACTCACTTCGTATCGCGCGGGTACGGCAATCTTTACGCGATTGTAAACCGTGGTTAAGAGATTGTCGATGATCACGAGAATAACACCGATGGAACGCAAACCAATAGTTCGATGCTCACGCATTATTGTAATTTGATACGAGACAGGATATCGATCCATTTGTAATTTCTTGTACGTAAACTGTTTCCACATGTCTTCAACGATTGAACCATTCGACGGTCAAGGCCTTCATTACAGAATACGTAGAATAATGGTTATTGCTGTGCTTCTTCAAGAGTTTCCGCACAACTTGTAAAATTCTTTTCCTCAGTCTGCAAATTTTTCGAATGATCTTCCTTCGTTTGTGATCGCCTTTCATCTCGTTTCCACGCTTGCTTTGAGCGGCTCAGCCCATGCATGCTGTTGTACCGCTCAGAGTGCAAGGATGTCGTTTCGGGCATCGTTTATAGAATTTACGAATCAGCCGTTCATCAGTCGTACCATCAAAGCGTGGCGGAATCACAGATTGAACGTGGCGGTGTCGTTTAATAAGGACTCAAGGTCCTCCAATTAATATAGGCCAGCGTTCGTGAGAAGTTTAAGAAGTTTTATTTCCATTTATGAGTACTCGATATAAACGTCTTACGACGTCTCGCAATAGCGCTCGCAGTAACAAAGATTCTCACAGTAATCGTGTGTCTTCCTGACTTTTCGGAACGGCCTCGAGGTGCTCGAGGCTTACGCTTTTATATTTACAAATTAAGCCGAATTAATGCGTGGTTGTATTTTAAAGTAAAGTATATGTCATCGGTTTTAAAATCAAAAATAGGTGACTCGATTTGTGATGTTTTAATTGCTGCAGAAGTTCTGTAGATTTTGAATATGATCTATTTGAGTCATAACATCCTTCCCTCGTTGAAAAAAGAAAAAAGGAGGTTTGATGTTTTCTGTGAAAATCTCCTTTCTTTTTTACACGGGCTTTGTTACATTCACCCCGCGATTCTTTCATTTGTTGATAGTATATACAATTATTACAATAATTACAATAATTAATATAATAGTACTACTCGAAATTATATATAATGGGTTCCGGCAGAAATGATGAATCTCGTGCGTTTTTTAATTCTGCTGCTACATCTTGTAATTTGAGCCATTAATTCCGTCGCGAATAATTTTTCTTAATTTTACTACTTTCGGTTGGTTTAAGTCCTTATGCTCTAGCTGTTTTTGCAAATGGGTTAAATTGCACTTTGCAGTTTGAATGATTGTAGCTTTGATAGTTTCTATTGTTTTTGCAGTCATGTCCGCAGTTGTTAATTTATATTCTCCATATAGCGCAATTTGTCCCGTTTTTACAATTTTCGTTCTATATTCCTCGCAATTTTTACAGTCTATAGTAATTGTTTCATAAGGGTTGGAGTATAGCCATGCTCGTTGATTTTCGAAGGCTATCCACATAGAATGATTAGATTTAATATATCGTGTCACACAATGTCTTAGAATTAGAATTTTGCACATACATTTGAATTTTACACAACGAAAATTGTATTTTCGTTATGTTCGTGATATATAAGATTGATGTGTTCGCATATATAAGTATAGTCAATTTGTTTACATCTTATGCTTAGATCTTCGCGTCATATAATACTGATTTTTGCTATCTACGGCTATTATAGTCTGATTTGTTTCAATCAGAGTGAATACATTATCGTGGTCGGGTAATGGTATGACCTTGAATATATCATATTTCGGATAAGAAATTAGGGGGAATTTCAAAATGGTGTGTATATTTGATTCGTCATAATACCCACAGTGATGCATTTTTCTATCTCAAACCAATTTGACTCAAAGATCCTGAAAGAGAAATGGAGTCCTAATGATAAATATGAGCTTCTTTCAGATTGGTTATGATTTCGTTTATTGATATAATCCTAGAATAGTCTTCCTTGTTTAACAAAAGTGAGATGTTCGATAATACAATTTATATCTTGCAAGATATATTCGTAATAATGGTGTTTAGTATAAGAAAATATTCATCCAGCTCCTCTCTTAAGTTCTGCTTGGCCATCTTGCTATTTATTCTGATGATAATGTTCAAAAGTAGTTGAATATTGTAGCTGGTTATTTCTTCTAACTTATCGACATGTGCGATTGTGGTGTTTAGAATTTTTAATTGATTCGCCATGACATGATGAAGTGTTTGCTGTTTATTATTCAGAATCGTAATTTGTTCTTTGATGATTTTTTTCATCCGAAGCATCCATAGTGCCAAAAAAGTGCTTTAGCAATGGAATCTATTCCATCAATTAATCCACATTTTGGATTATTTCATAAATGGTGTTTATTCGATCGGCTAAAGTAACTATTTTATGGTTTTCCGCTTCGATTGGCTGTTTCATATTTTCATACGTTTCCTTCTGTCTGGATTTCACATAGGTGATGAGCATGATTGATATAATCTTGCAGTGTGTGAATTCGAGCCAATGTCAATATTTATCACCAACTTCCTTGATGACTTTGCTTGATACAATTCTCTTAGCTTTTCATAATATAATTCTGGCTCATATAAAAAATTCTTTATTTCGTTCTTTATATTGTAAATTTCATGTGCGACAGTATAGTAGTTGGTATGCGTTAATGAATCTCCTTTTAAATGGAACATGTCATTGTACTGCGTGCAGATTTCTGTTATTTCTTCTTTTTCTCAATATTTAAATGCTCTAACTTTAATGTATTTTCAATGCAGATGATTCTTGAAATTGAAATTGTCTTAAAATCATCTGTTTATTACATGTTAATTACATGGAGTGCTGTGTCTGGCGTTCATCTAATAGTATGATAGCAGTTATTTCCTATAACAGTTATTTCGTGTCTTGTAATTCTAACTAATGTCATCTTGTCTTCATATATTAATGTTTCTTCCAAATTCCGTAGTTTTACGAGAGTTATTGCTACTCCAGTGTTGAAAAGAAATTTAGTTTTTCCTTTCTTGAATTCTTTGATTTGCAAATTTATTAAATTCAATCCTGTACTGGCTCGTGACATTTCAGTGAAATTGGGTAAATTCGATATTTGGTAATCGCATGCAGATTTCGGCGGTTTTCTCCTTGCGAAATTGGCTTTTTCTCCTCCTTCCATCACCATTTTATTTTCTGCTGAATTCTGTCTTCGGGTTTTTCCATCATGCGTTTTTCACGCTTCCCCCTAATGCGATTTCTTGTCCGAGTGTCCATTTAATGTACAACATTCGTTACGGATGTATCTTTCTGCAGTAGTTGCAATATTTTGCAGCAGTATATATTATCTTATCCATTCGGCTTTGGCAACAAATGTCGGTCAGCGTATACCATGCTGGTTCGGCATTCTTGACTCTCACTGTATCCCATTTTCCTACATTTTTGACAATATGATCCTCAGTGATGATTTGACAAATTTGAATATCGAGGGTTGCTATCCTTGATTTTTTCTTTAGCAATGGCTCCTGCTATTGCTTCTTGCAATGTAGCATTATGTTGTGACCTCACAAGTAATTTGATTTCATCTCGCAATTCCCTATTTGGGAATTCTGTAGAGTTTGTTTTGAATTATTATATATTGCGTTTTTATTCGCTGTTATGCCCTTGTCCTTCGATCATCGGCTCATATAATTCCATTGATAAGTTATCAACTCTTAAACTCTTATTGCCTAGCGTTCTCACCCGATTTTTGTTTAATAATATTAAACTCTATTTGTAAGTGAGTTGTGCTTCTTTTGCTAAGATAGCAAGTTTCTCCGATTTTAATTGTTGGAAATTATATATATATATCCCATGTCTCGAAATCTATCATTGCTTTGCCTTTTAACTTGGTGCACTATGTAACAAACGTTCTTTCATTGAATTCTATTGGATTTATGTTTTTTATGGCACATGTTTTTATAAACATGCGCTTAGAAATTCTTTTAGTTTAGCCTATGATTTGAATTTCCATCGAATTCGGGTATCATTTCTCGTGCTTCTTTAAGTTTCATATATTCGTTTACTTGTTTGCTGATTGCGTACGTTCTCGGCTGTAAATGCTAAGTGATAATCGTTCCGCGCAAGTGTCGCATGCTATTTCGATAATCCTCGAAATTTATTTAGTTTTTTACCTATTTTTTTATGCATAGCTTTCATTTCTTCCCGGAGTTCTCTAATTCCCAACATTATGTTGCGTAAGGGATCTGTTTGCAAATCGTTTCTGGTAACTGTGGTTCTATTATAGCTTGTGGTAATTCTCTGGACGGTACTGTCGGTGCTTATCGCTTTGCATTTGGCGGAGTGCGATGCATTTCTATGACCATGTTATCTTCGCAATTTTCTTCAGGATTAAAAATGCTCCTGTTGTATGACATAAGGGAGTATTCCCGTCTGAGGGTGACTCTACTGGAGATTCTGCTATGATTTATTTGTCTCGCCTATCGTCTGTGCTATCGTCATTAAAGAGGTATCGTCATCGTTTTCCGATTTACGACCTTGTTATTTTCACGAGAATCTTGCTCTTTGCTTGAATTTAATTCGATGAGTTTCCTCGGGTTGTCGATATACATAGTCTGTTCTGCTTGATTCCGACAACATGCGTTGTCCTTGGTGAATTCCGGTATGGTAAGGCTGTATCCCACCGCTGCCATCAAATGTTGTATCGCTTAGGGCGGTAGCATAGCGGAATCACAAATTGGACATGGCGGTGTCGTTTGATAAGAACTTGAGGTCCTCCAATTAATATAGGCTAGCATTCTTGGTGTAAGAAATTTTATTTCCACTTACGAGTATACCACTCGATATACAATCTTATGACGTCTCGCAGTAGCGCTCGCAATAACGGAGATGCTCACAATAGTCTTCCTGACTTTTCGGAATGATCCCGAGGTGCTCGAGGCTTACACTTTTATATTTACAAATTAGGCCGAATTAATATGTAGTTGCATTTTAAAGTAAAGTATATCATCAGTTTTGAAAAGTAGGTGACTCGATTTGTGCTTTAATTGCTGCAGAAATTCTGCAGACGTATATTTTGGGTATGACCTATTTGGATCATGACAATGCTTATTCAACACATCGATAACGATAAGAATGTAGTGGTAATCTCTATTGAATCATGTAAGGATGTATCTCGATCACATCCGCCTGCCACAGGTCATCGTATCCGTGTTTGTACTATGACATGTTTTCGCGGAAGATATCTTCTCGCCGGAGCGTACAATTCATCAAATAGACTTTTCTCAGCCATTGCGAATAATTATTTGGCATGATGCATTTCTCGAATCTTTTCAATTTTGTGTAGCATAACCTGCACATTATTTTGTAAAGCTGCAAGCCTTCCTCTCGATTTCGTTCAGACGACCTTTCAATCTTGAATTTTGAATCTTGAATACACTGCTGCACGTACCACTTTTATTTGCTGCGTCAGTATCATCCGCCGGTAGCGCTGATCGTCGAATTTTGAGCGACTTTGCGTCAAAGTCAGCTGCGGTTGTGCAAACAGCGTTATTATGCACGTAATTTCTGAGCAATCTGCGCCACTGATTTCGCTTCCTGCTCCAAGCAATAGTTCAAACTTGTTGATCAGCATTGAGATTTCGACTGAACGATCTGTAGAACAAGATTAATTTAGTATAAGACCGACTGATCAGAGCTTCGTGAAGCTTCCTCGATAATGGACAGACTCGTTGTTATGACTATTGTAACCCGCCTGGCGCGAGGCCTCGAGCAATTGCAGACGATCCACAATTTCATTGGGATTGGGATTGTATCCCAGTGGATACAATCAATCTTGTTGTCATTTAGTATTATCGTACGCGATAAATCAATTCTTTTGCTTATTCTCGTTCTAACTTTTTTACCCAACACTAATAACGCTATTATGTTCTTATACCCCTCTTGTATCCCTTACTATCCATTACTTGATTACATAAGGTTATGATCGCGCTGGTGAGTGTTTGTCGTCAGCCGAATGCTCCTATAGATCTGTACGTCATTATCTATATAAATACTTTTGTTGGAAAATTTCATGAAGATGATTAAATTGTACAAGCCTGATATTCCATTATATATTTTTTCCATCTGTAATTATATCATCGTTTTTGTACAAGATGATACATTTGTCATCGAGCATTTCCTCCTTTCCTTATTCCTTGAAATAAACTCCATACACGACGTCTATGTTGAAAGCTTTCTTATCGCTTAGGATCGCTTTCAGATATTTCTATCCCAACGGACTATAGCATGTAACTTTTCCTGACTCTCGGGTGTTTAAAGCAAATGTTGAATAGATGTTCCGAATGATTCATCGGCACTTCGAAAATTTCTTCGACAAAGCATGGTCGTACAATAAATCGCGCGGCTGTATTATTTCGAACATTTCGTTCAAAGTAGATGGTACGATTTTCGATTGATTCAACACTGATTTCACAGGCATGGAAGGCCTGTATAGGATTGTCATACAAAGCATTTGGTCATTTTCTTTTGAGTTTTGTTCCTTGTCTTCTCCCGAAAAGAATGTTTTAATCATGATAGACTCCTTGGAGGAATCAACGAGCCGATAATAGATTTAAAGTGTCTTCAATACAATGTCTTCCTCCAAGATTTTATAAGTCTTCAAAGCGCGGAATTTTTGCGAATCGAATCCCTTGTTTTCGCAATCTCCTTCTCACAATCTTTGCTACTGTCTATGTCAACGTATCGATGTCAACTAACACACATCACGGTACCGCAAAATCTCATTAAATCTTTCTCGACTAGAAATCCATATTTTTGCTGCCAATATTTACGACACAAATCGCAGAAAACCTCATAGGATATATCGGTATTCACGATCGTTGTACACACTTTCAGATTGATACCGTCCTGTTTGAACAAGATCAATAAATCTGCATTGCGTATAAGATAGAGTTAACGTAATCTTTACGTTATCTTTACATTTGACAGAGGTAGAAACTGTCGATGATCGCGTATCGCATTGCAAAATACTGTCTTATCGCATCTTGCTTATCGCATGCCACATCATCAAAGATAAAAATGAAATTCGAAAAATCTCACTTGATGGAATGATGTCGCTATTATTGGTGAACGTAAAATAGCCGGTTTTCTAATCGATGCTAACAAATTAGTCAGATATTGATATTGCTGTTGCAATTTCAAGTATATGTACACGTTCTTGAATCGGATTTTCCAAGAGGCTTACATTCGTCTTGCAATTTGACGGATGTCCAGAGACGACGGCACATATAGAAGCTGGTAGCATGTCGCTATGCTTGCACATCTTTTTATCAGTTTGCCATCGAGATACTTTGATTGCTTGCGACTGTACAAACCTCATTTTCTCTTTCCACAAAATACTGAAAACGATATTGCAAACGGGTCTATTAACGGGTATTTATAGATCCACGTAGAGCGAAATCGATCAATAATCTAAATGTTTCTCGTCATGTCGGATGATCTGCACAGTTTAATCTCAAAAGAGCTCGAATACATATCGAAAATTGCACTGCTGCGAGTTTGAAAATTGCATAGATCTGTTATGGGACAGATTACCAGAACATATACGAGATTCGGAAGTACAACGATACCGTCAGTGCCTGAAGCATTACAATATACCGAGACATTAAACGCATATTGGCGGTCCGGTGCTTTTGATAAAGAATTTGAAGAGAGAGAGAGAGAGAGAGAGAGAGAGAGAGAGAGAGAGCCGCAATTACAGCAATTTGGGCAGTTATGAAGGCCAAAACGAAGATTGGTTTGAAATCGACAAAGAAGAGAATACTTCCAATGGCGAAACGCGGTGGCGTTCTGCCTATTCTACCGCTGCTTGGCATTGGTCGGCGGGAGTCGTCAAGACAGTAAACAACAACAGATAACAACCGGCGCAGCCTTAGCTGGAAGAATTGTAATGTCATAATCGCGTGATGAAAGGCCGCGGCGTTTATCTCACTCCCTATAAATGCGGACAAACTATATCGCGCGTAGAAAAAAAAAAACGTTGATGAAACGTTAAAAATGTCGAGGGGAGTAACTATCGATGTGCAATAGCAACCAATAGAAAAAGTTCTTACAAATCGTATGCGCATTTTAGAGGCATCTTTATGCATACTACATTACCGGTCGAAGGAGTATGTCGAAACGAGAGTGGTATCATAAATCTGGACAATACCGAGGGATCCGTAGCATATGAAAAGAGAGAATCACGTCGTATACTTTGACAATTTCAGCAATTTTCGACTGAAAGAACTTGAATATCTAGCAAACAGTGTAAGCGAGTACAATCACACGCCTCAACAATGTTACAGTCAGAACAATTGCGAGCAGTTTTCTCTATTTCGAACGGTTAACAAACAATTTAAGGACCAACTCAGTGCTTGATTGAAATATGTCGCAATTTACGCTGACCGGCAAGTAGCGTCCTTGCCGTGAGTTTTCCAGCAATAGATTTGGGTGACGGCGATTACGATCTCTGTCTGACGGACTTGAAACGTTTTATACTTTAGCCAATGTAAATTCAAACAACAAGTTTTGTGGCAACGAGGAAATTGTCATTTCTGAAGAATCGTATGAACTGCGCGATATAGAATCTGATATCTGAAGCGTGAAATTTTCTCATGATGCGAAGGGCAAGGAGAATGAAGAGTTCCCACTGGTTATTTGCGCCAATAACAATACAATGAGAAGTGAGACCAAATGCGCCTATCGGATAAATTTTGTAAAACCTCACAACATTGACTCGTTGCTGAGAATTTCGTCGAATCGCATGCTGGAGCCGCGATAGTGGCACGAGTCGGACGAGTCGATAAATATTATCATCAATGTGAATATCGTACATATCGAGTACAACATGATCGCAGGTGCGTACAACAACGACAGATGCGTGCACACGATACACAAGTTTTCACCGAGTGTCATATAAAGTATCGAAAAGGCCAACGCGGATCATTTATTTTCCGATCGTTTTACAGAGCATTGTGGCTCTGACAATTCGCGTGGTGGATCACAACGGTCGATTGTTTGATTTTCGCGGAGAAGAGTTAGGTTATATGTACGGCAGTGCTAACGTGACGATGCTTGTATTGAACGAACAGCTGAAACAGACGAGAGATACATCCTTTACTGAAAAGATTACATCTGGAAAGAAACTCACTGCGTCCGACGTTGCTTTCTTAAAATCGTTGGGCTTCATCATACTAAATGGCTGATATTCTGAATATTACCGGTAAGCCGATCTTTGACGAATCAAGATTGAGATTCACACGTACAATCCGTACGCCAACACTACGACATAGCGACGAGATATGGATACCCACAGCAGTAGGATTTATATACATTGCCGTGCAACAGTTTTCTCTACATGGAAGGAAGATTGGTGAAAGACGGTGAAGAAGAAAAACGATGTCGACGCTTGGAAATAATTGTGTGACGTTCATGTTTGATGAAATTCGATATGAATTCAATAGTGGAGGTTGACTGCAACAGAAACGTCGGAATTACTATTACCTATCAAAAACTATGTGTCAATGATATACGACAAAGTTTTGATTGCGCTGAACGCCGGATGGAATTCTAGATCTGACATGGAAGAAGGACATTTTAATTTTTGCGTGCCACTCAACTGCTGTTGGGCTTTTTCGAGGATTACAAACGCGTGATTATCAATGTTTGCCGAATTGATTTTGATACGAGTGCTATGATTACAATTGCTTGATAGGAAATCATCAGGCGACAGAGCTTGACATTATTCATAGTGCAGTGATGGATGCCTCACGTTGCGTTAAACGAGATCAATAAATTATCAGCAGTGCTACGCATTGGAAAGCAGTCGTTATGTGAGCATGAGTTTTCTCTCGTGGGATCTATACGAATATCCTCTATTACAGAATACGACCAAGCATTTATGAGCCGTCAAAACGACGACTCAACTTGAAAAGCTGAGATTAACTTTGCTCTGCAGACCGGGCGAAAGAATGTCACAAAATGCGTGTTCGACGATTTTAGTTTGAGTAAAAGTATATTTAAAGTTGAAAGTATATTTAAATTCAGAATTTTATCCGTACAACGATTTAAATCTGGATTTTGTCAAAAAGAGATATCTTGTTCTGATATGTATGCGCGTTTTCATAAAGCATAATATGGAATCAATTGTTTCAAAACGCTGCTCAATATTTCTCGTTTATCGAGAAAAGGCTTTTTACGATCATTGATTGCATGCGACAAAATGAATCTGTCAAGAGCACCACTGTGGACGTACGCATAGAATTTGATTGCAAGGAGAATGTGCCCGCCAATATTACTGCTTATTATCTCATCATACATCGTGTAATCTTCGATCAAGTGGTATCCGTTGTCCAACGTAGTGCGCAAGATTATATAAATTACAAAGTCAGCATATATTTAGAACTTTAAAAAGACAAGAAAAATCAGGGTGAAGCACAGGCTTGCTGAAAAATTGCTCGTCATAGTCATACCACCAACGTAGATTCTGAGAATTCTGCAAGAATTCATCATCGAAGAAAGATTTATCATCAAAGAAGTAGCGATGCTGAAACAGGAGACCGTTCTCACACATTATACCATATTTTTACGGTCTCGTGTCATGGAAATTTTTGACAAGATCCGACAGGTCTTGCGCTTTCTGATTGAGCTTGATGCTTATCATCATGGATTGCGATGGGAGAATAGGATGGTCCTGTACAGCGAGACGAAATGCTTGATCATGGTGGTTATATAGAAGATGATGCTATCATGTATATCAAGGAGAAACGAGAAATGAACGTAGCTATGAAACTTCTGGACGATGAACGAGAACGCATGTACATCTTGGATGCAGTACGAAGACATGGAATTTTTAATGTTTATATTCTGGATGATTATAATATTATACGATATGGAAAATATGCAAAGAAAGAACTGTGCTTTGCAAAATGTATTTAAAATATTTAACTGGTTGCAACACCAGGAAAAATTGTAAGAGTTTTATAAATAAATGTTTTATAAATAAAATGTATGTTATCTCACATTAATATGTTTTTATTTCCGTTATTCTGGCCAGTAGACATTTAAATAAATATATAACAGATGAAGTTGAAAATGGACCGATAACTGTCTGATCGCTGTTTGAAAGTTGTTTATAGCTGTTAAATATCAGTCTGATAAGTATTTATAGCTTGTTAAATCAGTCCAATATCTGTTAAATATCAATCTGATAGCTGTTTGAAAGCTATTAGTCCAATAGCTGTTCAATAGATATATGTTTAATTGCACTTCAATTCGAAACGCTGCAAGCGACAAAAATGCTGAGATGAAATCTTTCGAATGCGATGTCTTCTCACATACTTTTTGGCTAAACTTTTTGTTTTTATTCGAGACATTGTACTTTTTGCTGCTGATATATTGATTATGACAATCTAATAATAACTAATGATCTAATTGTAATTGATAAAAATGCTGAAGTTTATTCGAAGAATCGTTCGAACGCATGGTATTTTTTGGTATAAATTTTTGACCGGGGCATTGTTCTTTTTCTCGGAATATCATGTTCCACGAACATCTTTACTATATAAGATATAATAAAAATCTCCAGATCAATCTGTCAATCTATTTGTCGATTGAACTATCGGTCCGTCTGTCAGTCAGTAAATCAGTCATTAAAAAATGGCAGATATTAACATCTCAATTGGTTGCGCGCATTATATTAATGTGCAAGCAGCATGTGCACTGCAGCAGGTTCAAAAGTGTAGTGAATTGATAGATAGTGCGTGCAATTTGCAGCAGGAGGCTGTCGAAATCAATCAGCCTATGGCCATGGATTGGAAGCTGCGATGGACGTTTGATAATGAGCTGATGGAGAAAACGTAAGCATTAATTCAGTAATTATGCATTCGAGCGAGATGAGAATATTTTATCAGTTATTTTCATCAAGACTAAATCTGGGTATCAGTATTTTTTCATCTCGATGGGTCGAGATTATAGATTATTTCATTATATATATATGTATATATTCTTTCAGTCATTTATTTCTATTTCTCATTTATTCTCATCCAAATATTTATTCCGATTTTTTCGAAACGTGGGAAAAATGAATTAATATATATACAGGATGTGCCAAAATTCGAACAAATCGAACAATATCTTCAAACAAAATTTTTAATGAAAAATTAAATATTACAAAAAATCCTTTTATATGGCATTTGAGAATCCCTATACAGCATAATTATTCGATATATCCTCCATTAGTTTGAATGACGGCCTTTATTCTCGGAATTCGCATGCACGCTGTAATGTAGCGTTGTCTATATCCACGAATGCTGCTTCAATAACGATTCTTAATGATGTCACATTGGGATGCCGAAACTTGTTTGTGACTCTTTCAACTACGCTTCATACGTAGTAGTCTAAGGGATTTAAATCTGGATTGTTGGGAGCTAGAATTCCTTGGACTAAAACATAACGTTGTCTGAAAGTCAATTTTGAATCAAATGAATCGTATAAAGCGGTGCACCGTACATTCTGCTGAAAAACATATGACCTTCCGGACGCCGCAGCATCCACAGCTTCATTACATCCATCAGAACGCGCAAATATACTTCTTTTGTTACAATTTCCTCTTTTTTTAAAGAAATGTGGTGGCATGATATCACCCTCACTAGACATAACACCTTCAACATTGGCCGGAAATTTCGTTCTGCAACAACAAGGACATTCTCAGGGTTGCAAGTGAGTCATTGGTCATTTCTCCTGTTGATTTTGGCAATAATCAATAATAAAAATTTTTTCGTCAAAAAAGACAATGTGTATTCCAATAAATGGAAGAATACGGAATCACTTCAATAGATAAATAAAAAATTATTTGCACATTGCACAACATATAAAGGCTTTTTAATTTGTTAATTATAAAATTATATTGACATCATCCTATAATTATATTAATCATCATATTTTTGCGATTTGGTTCATTATCAGAATTTTCTTACATTCGGATGATAGTTATAAAAGAAACATTTAATAGAAAGTACTGATCGATCAAATGTAATATTATATTATTACAAAAACATTTCTTTTCGGATTTTTTCTAAAAGTAAAGATTTCGTTTATATATAAAAATATTGATTCTATCTATTCGACGCATACTATGTCGAATTATTTTTGCTACAACTGTCACATGTTTCATATATATATAAAAGAAAGTATAGAATGTAAGAAAACA
>NW_017259316.1:650258-654369 GCF_001594045.1 Atta colombica | reverse complement strand
TATATATATATGTATATATATATATATATATTAGGTGTACAACTTCGCTTCCGCCGTTTTTTTTCCGAAATTCGAAGTTTTATTTATTGTAAAAAACTGGTTATACATTTATGATTCAAAGTATTGTCCGTCACTGACCACTACTTTCTCCCATCTTTCGGGTAGCGTACGAATCCCGTGTCGAAAAATGGTCATCTTTTGAGGCTATCCACAAATCGATCCAATTTATTACTTCTTCATAAGACCGGAAGTGCTGGTCAGCCAGGCCGTGTGCCATTGATCGAAACAAGTGATAGTCAGAGGGAGCAACGTCTGGAGAATATGGCGGGTGGGGTAGGACTTCCCATTTCAAGTATGTCTTGACCACTTTCGCAACATGAGGTCGAGCATTGTCATGCTGCAAAATCACTTTATCGTGTCTCTCGTTGTATTGCGGCCGTTTGTCTTTCAATGCTCGTTCACGATTTTTCACACGTTCTTTCACTAGCGGCCTCACCATAAGTATTTGAGAGCATTCGATGAGCCGCAGATTTCTTCATATTGAAGCAAAAAATTAAAACCTTCCGCAAATGACGAGAATTTGGCTCGTAAACTGACATGTTCAATCGAGAATAACTTTATGATGCAGACATAAATCGACTAATGTTTCTATGGGATTATATTGACAGATGCCCAAGTTTATTGTATGACGTCTATGATCTATTTATTTCGACCACCACTTACCGCTAAAGCCATCTATAGGAAAACGGCGGAAGCAAAGTTGTACACCTAATACTATATTTTCTTTACTTCCCATCCATTCACCTATCCATTCATCCTATACCTCGACACGCCATCGTACTCCGATAAGATTTAGATAAATAACAGTTACGCTTGTTTTTTTTGTCGTATCACGAATCATATACCTATGTACGCACTTACGCATGGCTGTACATATGTATGTATATATGTATGAACGTATGTATCTTTCCATGTTAGAAAAAAAAAGAGGAGAAATTATTATTAATTTATAGGTGAAAATAATGCAGCGTGAACTTTCAGCAATTCGATGGCGCAAATAATCGCGGCTACTATACATTAAGCTACTCTTATAAAGAGTGCTGCAACGATATAAGCGATACTTTTCTCATGATGGTACTTATGATCTGAATTGTTTTATATACAACTATCGCCTAAAGATAAATCCTAGACAGGCTCGCTGCGGCGAAGATTGATTCTCAGAGTCAGTCGTTGCCCTGCTTTGTCCGCGTACAGTCGGCTGTTATTACATTATCATTTTTGGAAAGTGTGACTAGTGTCAAACGCGTAATTGAGTTTATGTTACTCTTTTTTCGAATTCTACATATTGTTTTTTATTACTCATCGCATAAGCGATATTTCCGATTCTGGCCGTATTGACTCCGTGTTAGAATCAGGACCATTCACACAAAGAAGAAGTTAACAGATATAGGTGATGAAAAAAAAAACAATAAAGTTGAGACTGCCTTCTCCTTCTCCTCCTCCTCAGTTCAAAGTTAATACCGTTATTATCGATATCACTCAATTACATGTCAATCAATTACATTTATTCCATCGCATCATCGAGATTGCCGATGAGGTGGATGACCTTACACGAGTGCGTGTAAATTGAACTCACCCATCTCATCGACAATTTCGATGATGTGATTGAGAAAGAGGAAGTGGAAGAGGAAGAGGAAGTAGAAGAAAAAGTAGAGAAAGTGGAAGAAAAGATAGAAGTAGAGAATGTCTTGACAATCGGGTTGGAGGAGGAGGAAAAGGAGGAGGAGGAGGAAGAGGAAGAAAAGAAGAAGGAGGAGGAAAAGATAAAAGAGGAGAACGCTTTAGAGAATCTAGAGAATTTTTCTCCTTCTTCATCTCTGGAATATCCTGAGAAGGAGCAGAAATCATTTGAAGGAGAAGAGGAAAAGATCTAAAGGATCTTTCTCCTTCTCATCCTCTAGAATATCCTGAAGAGGAGATATTATTTGAAATAATAAATCAACTTAATTTTATCTTTCTCCTCAGCGCCCTGACAATCAGGCAGGAGGATGAACAGGAGGAAGAGGAAAAGGAGGAGGAGGAAAAGGAGGAGGAGGAGGAGGAAAAGGTAAAAAAATATTTATTATATCAGGTGTATAAGCTTAAATCCGCTGTTTTTTAGTCAGAAAAACACATTTTTTTTTCAGTAATGGGAACGAAACAATTTTTTATTCATATGTTATTACATCGTTTTTTTTTATGTATTATGTAAAAACTAATAGTTCGCAATCGACGAGCTGATGTCCATTGAAAATGTCGCTATCATGTATTGCATTCTCAGATGTTGGAAAATCGCGTATATTTAGCATCAATCGTATCGACGAGTCGGGCTAATCGCTTGAACGTCGATACATCCATCAAACTCAAACATACGTCGTAGTGTCCTTTCCATCATCGTAATGCGTATGAAGAATCGAGACGTACATCATTCAGCATGCAAACGCTGACGGTTTGCGGTCTAATGCTTATAAAATTATCTTTATATTCGTTTCGTAGCATCTTGTAAATATTCCATTGCTGCTCGTAGAGGCCTTTCCACGTTTCGAAAGATAGCGACAATTCGTGTCCGCGATGATCTCCCAGGGCGATCTCCACTCGGTGGACCAACGTTGATTCCAATTTCCAAATACTTTGTAGTCCGTAGTCGTCAGATCATAACATCTGCTCAATAAACGCACCGCGCGATGCTCCATGCTGTACGTAATGTTAAACAACGTTTCTTTTGTATATAGAACGAAACTTACATGTTTCTACAGTCCTTCTTCGTTTCATATGATGCGTTGCTGTCTTTAGCGAAGTAGATTTTTTTTTTCAACCATTCGTACAAGCGGATATCAAAAGACTGATTGCATCCGCGTAAATAGCGACATATATGATAAAACTTCTAGAATCAAAGAGGGAGTAATCCTCCCCTCTTTTCTAGAACTGTGAACATGTCGCGTCACACTTTCTACATACTTTTTTTTTTTTCACGAGGTTATCAATGTTTATATTTATATTTCGATGGCTGATGATGATGATGATGAGGAGGAGCACGTTGACGATTTTGATACTTTTTCTCCAGGATATTCCCAATATCTTGCTTTTTCCATCGATGGCGATGGATTTAGTGGACTTGACGACAAGGGACGGTACCCCTTTTGCTTGATCGATTTTTGATGTATATATTCTTTTATTCGATCCATGTCTTAACGCTCGTAACTGAAGCTTACGATCGAATGAAAAAAAAGTCTTATATTAAGTGTACAACTTTGCTTCCGCCGTTTTCCTATAGATGGCTTCTTTAGCGGTAAGTGGTGGTCGAAATAAATAGATCATAGACATCATACAATAAACTTGGGCAACATAACCTCATAGAAACAATAGTCGATTTGTGTCTGCATCATAAAGTTATTCTCGATTGAAAATGTCAGTTTACGAGCCAAATTCTCGTCATTTGCGGGAGGTTTTAATTTTTTGCTTCAATATGAAGAAATCTGCGGCTGAGGCTCATTGAATGCTCTCAAATACTTATGGTGAGGCCGCTATTAGTGAAAGAACGTGTCGTGAGTGGTTTCAACGCTTCAAGAACGGTGATTTTGACGTCGAAGACCGGCATAGCGGTGGAAGAGAGAAGGTGCAGAATTGGAGGCATTACTTGAGCAAGACTCGTGTCAAAATCAAGAAGAATTGGCACGATCATTGGGAGTGACTTAAGCCATTTCAAAACGCTTCAAAGCTATGGGAATGATTCAGAAGCAAGGAAATTGGGTGCCGTACGAATTGAAGCCGAAAGATGTTGAACGGCGTTTGTTTGCTTGTGAACAGCAGCTTGAAAGGCAAAGACGGAAGGGATTTCTTCATCGCATTGTGACTGGGGACGAAAAATGGGTTCATTACGATAATCCCAAGCGCAGAAAATCATGGGGAGTTCCCGGCCATGTTTCCACGTCGACGGCCGAATATTCACGGCTCCAAGGTCATGCTCTGTATTTGGTGGGACCAGCTTGGCGTAGTGTATTATGAACTGTTAAAACCGACTGAAACAATCACAGGCGATCGGTATCGAACGCAATTGATGCGTTTGAGCCGA
>NW_017259316.1:629992-649903 GCF_001594045.1 Atta colombica | reverse complement strand
ATACATACATACATACATACATACATACATACATACATACATACATACATACATACATACATACATACATACATACATACATACATACATACATACATACATACATACATACATACATACATACATACATACATACATACATACATATGAGAACATGTATTACAAAGGAAGGAAAAAAGAAACATATAATAAATACGTGTTAACGTATTTTTTATTTAAAAAATTCTTTTGCAATCACCAATTATATATTTTCAATACATTTTGTAACGCGCAATTCTTAATAGTGGACTTGTTGTCCATATCGCATAGTATTAGCAACATCCAGATTAGTTAAAGGTTCCATGTCTTCGTAAACTGCATCCAAGGTCTCGATGTATATGCGTTCTCACTCATCGTCCAAAAGCAAATTCCAGAGCCACGTTCGTTTCTCGTGTCCCTTAACGTACGATAACATCATATTCAAATACAGCTGCCATGAACAGGCGTTTCACCTCATTGTACGGGACCCGTCCTCCCATCGCAATCCATGGTGATAAGCATTCAACCAGGAAGCACAAGACCTGTCGGATCTTGTCAAAAATTTCCATAATACGGGACTAGTAAAAATGTAATGCGTGAGAACGGTCCCCTGTTTCAACACCGCTACTTCCTTCACAATAAATTTCTTGTTAACGATGAAGTCTTGCAGATCCACGAACGTTGGCATGAGCATGTTGTTGAGAAGATTGCGGCCGATTGCGATCGAATGTGATGTATCATAGATTTTATACCATGTCGGAATTGCGCTTAGGTGATTTTGCACACAACGTTGGTCAATGAATTACATTGAACCATCGCGATCGTGTATTATGAGACACTCGGCTGTTATATTTGCGGATTCTCCTTACATTCAAAGTTCTAATCACACGTCCACGGTGCCACTCTTGACCGATTCGTTCTGTCAACAACAATCGATGATCACGAACGGGCCATTACGTAAAAAAGTCGAAAAGGTGAGACTCGGCTCAAGATACTCGTATCCGTAGTAGCCCTTGCAGAAACGCGCGTACAAGTTATACAGAATCGCACATCTGTTTTTATCAAAATCCAGATTCAAGTCATCATACGGATAACATTCCGAATTCAGGTAGAGTTTCGCATTAGTTAATTTGCAATTGTCGAATCGACTTCTATCTTCAGACATGACGTTTTTTCGACCTGTTTGCGAAAATGTCATAGCACTTCTCGAGCTGAGTAGCCGTCTTGATGGCCCACGAATGTTTGGTTGTGCTCTGCAAGAGCGGAAACTCGTACAGATCCCACGAGCGAAAAGCCATGCTCAGATATCGTCCGCTTTCCAAAGCGCGTAGCATCGACAATTTTTCTCGCTCAATAACACGTGTGGCATTCGCCATTGTATTAGATGTACAACTTTGCTTCCGCCGTTTTTTTTCCGAAATTCGAGGCTTTATTGTAAAAAACTGGTTATACATTTATGATTCAAAGTATTGTCCATCGCTGGCCACTACTTTCTCCCATCTTTCGGGTAGCGTTGAAAAAACTGGTCATCTTTTGAGGCTATCCACGAATCGATCCAATTTTTTACTTCTTCATAAGACCGGAAGTGCTGGTCAGCCAGGCCGTGTGCCATTGATCGAAACAAGTGATAGTCAGAGGGAGCAACGTCTGGAGAATACGGAGGGTGGGGTAGGACTTCCCATTTCAACGTTTCCAAGTATGTCTTGACCACTTTCGCAACATGGGGTCGAACATTGTCATGCTGCAAAATCATTTTATCGTATTTCTCGTTGTATTGCGGCCGTTTGTCTTTCAATGCTCGGCTCAAACGCATCAATTGCGTTCGATACCGATCGCCTGTGATTGTTTCAGTCGGTTTTAACAGTTCATAATACACTACGCCGAGCTGGTCCCACCAAATACAGAGCATGACCTTGGATGTCAAAATCAAATCTTGAAGCATTGAAACCACTCACGACACGTTCTTTCACTAATAGCAGCCTCACCATAAGTATTTGAGAGCATTCGGTGATCCCCAGCCGCAGATTTCTTCATATTGAAGCAAAAAATTAAAACCTCCCGCAAATGACGAGAATTTGGCTCGTAAACTGACATTTTCAATCGAGAATAACTTTATGATGCAGACACAAATCGACTAATGTTTCTATGGGGTTATGTTGACAGATGCCCAAGTTTATTGTATGATGTCTATGATCTATTTATTTCGACCACCACTTACCGCTAAAGCCATCTATAGGAAAACGGAAGCAAAGTTGTACACTTTGAATAATTCGAGCGTTGGTTCTGTCATCGGATCTCCCATCAGACAATTATTGTCGTTGCGCACTCGTATTAAAATCAACTCGTGACGAACGTTGATCATCACGCGTTTGTAATCTTCATAAAATCCCAGCAGTACGTAGAGCGGTACACAGAAATCAAAATATCCGGCCGCAGTAGTCTGCACATCCCAGCCGGCATTTCGCAGAATCACACTTCTATCGGATGACACTGTTACATAGTTTTTGAATGTGCTAGTTATGCCCACGTTTCTGTTACGATCAATCTCCTCACCGTTGAGTTCATATCGAATCTCATCGAATATGAATGGGACGCAATTATTTCCCAATGTCACGTGAACCTCTGGATCACATTGTTCTTTGTCAATTTTCCCTACGTAAGAAAAGCTTTCGTACAGTAGTGTGTACAGATCCTGTTGCTATATGGGTATTTTTATTTCATCGCTGTATCCGAACGTTGTGTTAGCGAACGGGCTGTACGTGTGAATCTCAATCTTGATGATGCGATCGTCGCGAAGATCGGTTCGTCTTTAATGTTTAGGATATCAGTCATCTCAAATGTTGTGCACCGCGAATCCCAAAGACATTAAAAATATAACGTTTGATACGCTAAGCTACTTCTTCTCTCTGATGCAGCTGGATGAGCGAATGTTATCGAACTGTGACATCACTGGCCTTGTAAAAAATGCGTTATCTATCTGCGTACGCTCTGTTCCGTTCAGCATCTCACGCTCACTGTCGCCGTATGTGAAACCTAACGGTGATCTCTTCTCCTCGAAAATCGAACTATCGTCCGTTCTGGTCAACGATACGTATCGTTAGATCCGTGCGATAATCGGCAGGTAAATTATCTGCGCCAGCCTCTCCGATAACTTATATCCTGGAGGCACGCTCGGCGAAAATTCGTGTATCGTGTGCGCGCTGTTGCAGTTGCTGTACGCGCCCGCGTCACGTTACATTCTTCGCGGATAACGTTTACATTCATTATATTAATCGACACGTCCGATTCGTGCGACCTTCGCGGCCGCAGTATACGCTTCGACGAGAATCCCAGCAGCGATCCAATGCTATTGGGCTTGCCAAAGTTTATTCTGTATGCACATCTAATCTCGCATCTCATCGTGTTGTTTACGCGGAACGTAATCGGGTATTCTTCACCATTATCATCATCGGTGTCATTGTTGTTGTTGTTGTTGTTGTTGTTATTATCATCATGCACTACGTTAACGATTTCAAGCGCGTCGTGGTGTGGCGCGTCGTTTCAAAAATTCATTTATGTTTCGCACTTCATATGAATCTTCGGGAATTGTAATTTCGACGTCGTCTTTGGTGAAATAAAATTTGTTGTTCGATTCGTTCACGTTCGGTATTGTGTGATAAGTCTCAAAAATCGCCAGACCATAATCTCCGTCACTCAAATCTATGGCAGGAAAGTAATTCGCCGCGAGAACTATGCTCTTCCCGCTCAGCGTAAACGTCAAGGATATGACGGAAAAAGCGTTCGACGAATACTAAGATTTCACAGCATTTCGTCGAGCTTTTTAAATTCACGCGCATCTACCGTTTGTAGAAACCGCAGACACATTTGTCCACAGAAACTCTGATCGTCTGATATGACGTGCAATTGTACTCTATCGTCATAGCACCGTTTCCAAAATATCGCATCAGTTCCTTGGACGGTCGAAGATTACCGAAATTATCAAAGTACACGACGCGATTGTTCGTTTTCGCATATGCTACCCAGTGAGTACCCAGTGAGTATAAGCCCCGTCGCATCGTCCAGATTCACGATACCGCTTTCGTTTCGGTGCGCGCTGCTCGTCGGTAACGTGTTACGCATGAAAACGCCTCTAAAGTATGGTACGCGCATCCGTCTCACGAGCTCGTTCAATTACACATTGGTAGTTGCGCCAAATGGCATTTTTATTATCTTTTCGGCATTTTTTTTTTCTTTACAACTACATCCTGTCTATGTTTGTACGGACCGAGATACAGTCCACGATCCTGCTCCATTCCGCGATCGTGATGTTGCAGCTCTTCGAGCTGACGTGCGCGACTTTGCTGTCATTTACCGCTTTCGCCATGCTGGCCGCTCCGCCGATCAAGGATCCAAGCGCGCCCAACATTGGTAGAAACGGTAACGCACCGCCTCGTTTCGCTGTTGTATCCGCTTTTTCCTCGTCGTCTTCTTCTTCGATTTCATGCCCATGCCGATCTTGGTCTTGGCTTTCATCGTTGCTCAGACGGCAGCTGCGGCGGCTCTCTCGCTCAGAGCCGAATTTCTCGCAGTGACGCATACCTAGCGCTTTATTGGCGAGTACCTCTGCCGCGTGTCTATCGGTGATATCGTTGCTCTGAGAATACGCAATGTCATGTTCTCGGCACGCCGCGTTCAGCAGATTTATGTCCTCGTCACTTCTAGCTAGTCGCTTCGTAAGAATGCCCGCAAAACTGGTAGCCCGGAATATGTAACTCGAAAGGAAGCACGTTTATCGCTCGATTCAGCAGACCACTGCGCGACGCACATATTCGCTACAGTCCTTCATCTTCAGTGCAGGACCGTCGATGTGCGTCCGCTGCCATGGCTGATTGTAGTGCTCGTCGCAGCGATGATAGGTTCGAACCTCCGAATCTGCCTTCACGTGTTCCGGAAGTTTGTCCCAGATGTATTCGATGTAGTCGCCGTATACGCGTAAGAGTACGATCTTTGATATATATTGCAGTTGTTCGACGCTCAAGTCTCGAATATCGGAAGGATGACACAGCGCGAAATACATTTTGCTACTGCACGATTCGCGGATTCGCGCATCTTTAAATAGTCATTCGAGAGCACAGTCTTTAGTGTGAGCATGAAATTCGTGCTGCAACCGCTAATGACACGTCACAAACTGTGTCGAAATCGTGAATGATAGGAGACAGCGCTGAGAAGTGCAAGTACGGCCAAATACTGCCAAGTATTATACGCGCGATCATTTGCGGCCCGTCGAATTGTGGTAAA
This sequence comes from Atta colombica, assembly GCF_001594045.1. Classification (NCBI taxonomy): domain Eukaryota; kingdom Metazoa; phylum Arthropoda; class Insecta; order Hymenoptera; family Formicidae; genus Atta; species Atta colombica. The sequence continues at coordinate 644,608 of NW_017259316.1, read as the reverse complement.
ACATTCTCATAAGCTTGCTCGAGAATCCAAACGGAGTACGTTTCGAGAATGTGTACGTCTATTCAAAATCGCTGCAACAGCCAAAGTATCTCGAAAATTTATTTATGTCTATCGATGAAATCGGCTATTTTACGTTTTCCAACAACAGCGATGTCGTTCCACCGAGCGAGGCGCACCCAAATTCTATTTTTATCTTTGATGACGTAGCATGCGACAAGCAGGATGCGATGAGAGAATATTTTTCGATCGCCACGCGAACGTTGACTGCTTCTATCTCTGTCAAACGTACGCAAGAATACCTAAACATCTGGTACGCGACAACGCGAACCTATTGACCCTGTTCAAACAGGATTGTACCAACTTGAAAACACGTTTACAACAATCACGTGAATACCAACATGTCGTACGATGAATTTTGTTTGTTATGTCGCGATGTTGGCAAAAAAAAATATGGATTTTTAGTGATAGACAAGGACAGTGCGCTTAAAGACGGGAGATACAGAAAGGGATTTAAGTTCGCGATACTGTAACGTGACTAGTCATTGTCGATACTCTGCCAGAGACGAACATGGCTGATGTGCGCGAGTGTGAAAAAATTGCGAGGGAGATCGAAAAGACGAGCGAGTCGATCCGCAAGAAACATCGCACTCTAAAGATCGATAGAATCGAGGAGGACATAGCATTGGACAAGCATTTTAAGCCTATTATTAAACCTCTAGCAGATTGTTGACTGCCCCGTGCACGCGATAAAGAGACAGATGATGACGCAGCCTCCAAACGTGAGAAAAGAGGAGGAGGGAGAGAAAGCGAACGAGACGTTCAAGCGTTCCGCGACTCCGCGTAAATCTGATGATCGATCGCACGATCGTGTACAGCCGATAACCTCCACACTCCTGCGTACCAAAATCGTACCGACGATAGAGTCGTTGGACAATGTTTTCGAAACGACGTAAGACTCGCTAGCGACGAAGGTTCAAAATCGATTGCAAACGTCAGAAGGTCGAAAGGCGTTGCAAGCCGACTTGGGTCCACTGGATCAAAAGTACGTCAAGGCTGTCCTGAGGGGAACGCGAGATAAACAGAAGAGCGATGTAGATTATGTGTACGGCGTTTACTTACACAAGGATGGATTGATGTTTGGCAATAAATTCGACGTGGATGATGCGGACAACATAATTATCGACAGTGTACGATACGTCAATACACGTGGTCTTTACGAGTTGATTTTCAAGAGAATTTCCGACGATCTCCTTTACACAGAAGACGATATAAACAAGTACAGAAGAACATGCTACTAGTGACGAATGCGCACAAACACAAGCATCAATCGCAAGGCCGATTATTGCAATAGGGGATGCAAGTATAAATACGTTATCGCGCTGTCGATCACACCCAAGAAACAGAAAAATAAATCTGGAAAGGGATTACCTCATGCAATGATACTGAACATGACAACGCAATTGATTATAGGACATTGGGATGATCCCAACGAACTGATGAATCGTCTACGATTGGTCGACGCTTCGCATCGAGCGGGCAACAACGCTCACGACAACAAAGTGTTGCCGATTATCGAAGAACTTTGCGAAGCTGATCTTATTATAAATTAATCGCGTATAGACGAAACGAGTCAGTCAGAGTGGTGTCAGTGAGAAAAAAAAATTCTTTTGCTCTGTATATTACGCATTGAGTCATGAAAAAGAGATTCAGCGAAAAGAGAAAAATTAGCTCCGAGAGACGTCGACTCGTCGAGGAATTGCATGTTCCGGCGAGAAAAAATTTTCCGCGAAGGCGCGTCATAGTTCGAGGATACGACGATTTGTGGCAGGCTGATATCGTCGAGATAGAGCGTCCGTATTCAGGCTTCAACAGAGGCTACCACTACATACTCACACCGTCATCGATGTGTTGAGCAAGCGTGGGCCGTATCGCTCAAGAGCAAGGGTGGAAGCGAGACGGCTGATGCTTTCGCTGAGATAATTCGAGCGAGTGGAAGATGTCCGAAAAATTTACAAACGGATATGGACGGGAAAGGAATTTTACAACGCCGATGTGCAGAAAATCTTGAAAAAACACGATATTAATCACTATTCCATGTATTCGACATCAATGTTGAAAGCGTCAATAATCGAGCGGTTCAATCATCGTACGCTCAAAAATGACATGTGGGAGATGTTTATACTTAATGGCAATTACAAGTGAATCGACGAGCTGCCGCATCTCGTATCAGATTACAACGCGCTCAAGCATCGGATTATCGGCATGCGACCTGCTGACGTAACTCTCGCGATCGCCGAAAGACTCTTGGACACGGTGTACAGCGCGATAAAGATTGCTGGTCCGTCAAAATTTAAAGTGGGCGATTCGGTATGCGTGAGCAAGTACAAGAGGAAGAAGGGTTACACATCAAATTGGACCATCGAGATGTTTACAATCGTTAAGATACAGCGTACCAATCCCGTAACCTATTTACTTGAGGATTATCGCAGAAAATCCGTCTCTGGAACGTTTTACGAGAATGAGTTGCATCGCGCTACTCATTCGGACGTGTATCTCGTGGAGAAAGTGCGCCGGAAAGGAGATAAGATGTACGTCAAGTGGCTGGGATTCGAGAGATCGCACAATTCATGGATACACAAAAACAATTTCATAAAATCATTTGATAGAATTTTGATTCGTGTATTTTTATTTCTACATATAAAAAATATATCAATATAAATATATAAATGTTTTTTTTTTATTATCCTTTCCATCTTCGTCCTGGAATATACAGATATACGATACATGAAATGAAAAATATAATAATAGTAATATATAATAAATGGTACTACATAAAACATAATAATAATACTTATATAAATGTAAAAAAAAACATGCATTACGTAAATTAAAATAATAATAGTACATAATAGTAATATGCATAAATGATAAAAAAATATGGGATACATAAAATGTAAAATTGAAATATTAGTAGTATATAAATGTTAAAAACATACAATATGTATTATATGAAAGTATAACAATCATAATACTAATAATAAATGCTATTACATAAAAACTATTATATAAATATTAATATTTGTATAAATATGAAAAAAAAGTATAAATTACAAGTAATTAAATTACAAGTAAATTATAAGTAATATATAATAGTAACATATAGTATATTACAAAGGTATCCGCCAATGCCCCCACGGTAACGTCTCCGTCGAGTTCGGTACGACGTATCGTTTATCATCGTTATCATCGTATGGACTCAGAGCGATTTTCGATTCGGATATCGTGTACACCTTATGTAATTTAGATCGTATACACGATTGATGAGTCATTTCGATCTCTTCGTTCAAACACCGTAATCATCAAACGTTATCGTTCGCGCTACGATGTTATTCTTTACACCTTTCACTTTTTTAGTGTCCTTCTTGCCGTCCACTCTTACCGCGTACATCTTCGCTCCAACGAATTTGATCATTATCACACCATTATTTTCATCCTTCATCAGACCGGGTATTTTTTTCGCGAGAGGCATACCGTACACGTTGCTTGCCGGATAATCGCTCATATCGAATCTAGCGATATCGCGTTTCATATTCTTGTAAACATCATCGCATTCTATATGGTAAATGAGACTATCTGTGTCGAAGTACATGATTTTGCATTTGTCGCGATACATCAGTGACATGTACTCGTGGTGAAATTCGTACAAACAGACTTTCGATATGTCGAGTGCACATACCCACGTAAATCGGCTTGTCGAATTTTACCTCGAGTTTGCGCATTTCGACGGCGATTAAATTTTCCGCAAAGACACTGCGGAAAAATTCGGTTTCGCGATCATTGCCTCCGCGCCGTACTATCCGTCCCATTTTATTATTAATTTTACATCAACGTGATTGCGCACATTCTCCATCTTACTGAATACAGCGTTGTTCATTAGTTTATACAAATTTTTTTCGAAATCGTTTTTTGCGTGCGTTCTAAATTGTGTATTGAGTTCAATGTAATCGCGGAGCCATGGAGATTGAGCGAATTGTAGCACCCGGTGGATCTTTATTACGCGAAGTCTGTGACGATACATTGCTGCAGGTTGCGATAGTGGATGACGTAACGCTGTTTATCGTACAACGTCGCTAGAAGTTTATCTTCGCGCTTACCGAGCGGTTTATCGCGCGTTGGGCAGAAAGGTAGGTCAGTAGGTAGTGTCGGTCGTGTAGATGTTGCGAATATGCTCGAGATCGACCTCGAATATATAACCGATGGATGAATCCGGATCAATCGCACTCACGTCAAAGTTCACAGCGTTTTCGAATTTTGAAATTCGGCGTATGGCAAAGGTTGATACATCGCCCATCCGTATAAATTATTCACATCGTAGTACATCAAGTAAGATGACGGTTTCGATGGATCGAACAAACGCATGTACTTGTTATTAGTCTGTGCATATTTGCTGGAACATTGACTAAGACCGCCGCATATACCGCGCTCGATGAACATGATTATATCAATGTCGGTGAGCAACTTGAATCTTACATGTGTATGTTTCAGCATGGCGTCCCGTGAAACCTGGCAATGTATAATAATGCGCGGGATCGAGAGACAGTAACTCGCGATGCAAGTATTGCGAAAATTTTCGAAAATATCGGCAAATAATAAGACATCATTTTCAAGTACAAATCATTATACTCGCCGAGCGTTCGGATGGAGAATCGCTGTTATATGTTCACAGCGTGAGCGTAATCGCTCTCGGATACGGTATCGCCTGTCAACGAATTGAAAAATAATTCGCGCGGGGGTAAGCATGTGTCCTGCAATTTTTCGACGCAGTCAATGTACTCATACAGAAAGACACCTTTTCGTGTGAGAAGATCGAAATCCTTCGCGCTGAGCTTGCAAAATTCGGAACGTACAATTTTTAATTTATCTTTGTCGAGATACGACGCCAATTTAGGCTTGCATTTAGAAATTCGAAAGAATCAATGAATCTTAATTTTACACCATTTTTTTTCTGAAAATTCTTTTCATTTTTATCTTTGCTATCGACATGTTAGTGAATGAAATACATTTTCCCTTCGTTATCGGTAGTACATCTACATGTCCATTGTACGCAGTAGCAATTTCCTTAATTATAAAATGGGCATCATAGCTCGATAAATTGTAAAATACGATCAGAATATAGAACGAATTTTTATAATTTAAGTTACAATTTGAATGCGCTGGACCGCGATATTTACCGGTGAGATAACAATGATCGCGGACTCGCGTATCGTCCGGCGCGAACGGTTTCTCGCAGATGTGACAACACATCGCGCTACAGTATGTCTCCCATTGCTATTTAGACAACGTTTCCATGGGCACATTGGCGGATACGATATTTTTCACGCGATGTGCCAAATCGTTGAGTTGTTGCGCGAACCACGTTATACAGCCTTCATCGCAACGGAAGTAATATGACGATAATGTGTCGTCGTACACGCAACGTACGTAATAGCCTATGCTAAGCGTTTCATGCCGCTGATATGCGTACACTTCTTCCTTGTCGGATTGTGTCTTACGTAGGACGCACTCCAGGTCGGCGTAGACGATGAATGGGACGCGCTCCTTATTGCATTTCCAAATTCAAGTCACTTGTCTTCGCTCGGATGGCGCAATCATTGATCTTTTGGCAGTCCACTTCGTGCAATTGCAATTTTTCGCACGAACTGAAGTAATGGAGGCACCTGTAAATAATAGAGAAATCATTTTTCACTATTTCTTTTTTACTGTTTTTTTTTTATTGGCTTTTCTTATTATACTTACTGGTCGCAGAAAAATTTCTTGTTCTTTTTTCTAATAATTTACGAACGAACTTACGAGACGCGACAGGTTCTTAATTCACGCAAAGTGGCCAAGGTTGTCGTTGTGTGAATCTTGTAGATATAGGAGATTGACGTGCTTCTCCTTCTTATCATTGGTGAGCCGCAGAAGAAAGACTTGTTTATTCTCGATGCCGTACATATCGACACCATATTCAACCGTTCGCATTTAGAAATGTCTTTGAACGTTATTGGAAATTCGATATCCGTGAGAATCAACACTATGTAATGCGGATAGGACGATTCCCGCTCCGCATACTTTTCAGTTGGGTACAGAGCGGCGACCACGCGAAACACGCATTGTCCGTACAAACACTGATTACCGCTCGTTTCGTTATTTCTCGTGGCACTTCGATGTGACATCTCGCGCGCAGGGGATTTAGTTTGTTCACATTGATAATCAAATTCAATATATGTAACAATGCCCATCCGCTGTCGCGTTCCTGGAACTCTTCGAGCGATGCTAGGCTCGATGACGTGATCGTATCACTCGCGCAAATCGGTGTATCGGTATATCTCGCTGTTTTTTGTAACTATGCTCTTATTAACACGTTTATTCTTCATTCGCGAACTCACCGTTGAGTGCGGTGTTTACTTTTATACTACCGTGTCTTTCTACAGTGTTTCACACTCGCTCTAAAACTACACTGCTAGTGTCTTTTAAAAACCACCGCGGCTCGATGTGATTAGAGTTTATCACCGCACCTGTCAATATACGACTCTCGAACGCGGCGATTTCTCGCCAGACAAGAGATCGTTCGTTACTACTTTCGTACTCGCCACCAATGTGCACGAAACGTCGCTCCAATTGTGACTTTGCACCCGCGAGTTACGCGATTCTCGCCATCATGGATTGTCTGTGTCCAACGGCGAGACGCGGACGCTTGACACGACAAAGTTCTTCGAGCTGCTCGATGCACTCGTCGCATTGTTGCAGCCACGCGAAACACTCCACCAGAGTAGCGACATAGTAGCACTGCTCCAACAGTTCGCGTTTCACTCGCTCATGATTTTCCATGATTTTCCATCTTTCCACGGTTTTTTAGATCACGTCCTCTTCCACGGAGCACGTGACTCGTTCACATATGTTGCAACATCGTGACATATTTAGAATATCATAACGATCTAACACTTTTTCATTATGTTTGTTTGCGAAAGTGCACTGTTCGCACTCAAAGCATTGTTCATCGCATCTATTGAAAAAAAGTTTTAGTGCAAGATCGCGATCACGAAATTCCATCCATATATTGTCAATACTCAACAGTTCGACACACTTTTCATTACCCGCGGGAATCTTAATGCACATGCATCAACCTTGGCTCTTATCTGCGATTTTTTTCGCCCAATAATAATCGTCCTTTATTACACTGACATTTCTATTCCACTAATATCTCTTTTCATATTATATATTCCATTTGTGATTTCTTTGTCTCATTATCTATCATCTCTATTGGGTCGCAGTAATGACGACGTGTCACCGATCTCACGGTTCTTCTAGATAAATATCTTTGATGCTTTTTCTAGATAAATATCTTTGATGCTTCTGATCTTGAAAAAGTGCATCATTTTTCCAGACAGGTCATGCCCCCGGCGACGGAGTACTGAGGTTTGTTTTAGATGGCCCATGGTTTTGCCTATATACTACTTGCGAAATTGTCAGCTCAGTGCAAACCAAAAAAGCTCTTTACTTTTAAAGATTCTTTACTCTTGGTTCAAAGGCATCACCGGGGATTCCGCGATAATTTGCCACTATCTCCAACAAATAGTAAGAATAAATCTTTTTCTCTTTCTTGTGTTAATTTAATTTTAAAGTTATATGACCATCAATCTCTCTCTTTTATTTCTCCTCATCTTTTCTCTTTTTAACGGCAGAGGCACCTCAGCCCACCTTTTCTCCTAACGAATTATTTAAGCGCTTTAAATAAAACGCTTTAAATAATTCACCTCTTTCTTACTTACTTAAGTGGTAAAACGCTTCAGGTAATTCACCTCGTTCTCTACTCAGAAACTTATTCAAGCGGTAAAACGCTTTAGGTAATTCTCCTTTTTTCCTTATTCAGAATTACTTAAGCAGTAAAACGCTTTAAGTAATGCATGGTCACTTTTCTTAGAAATCAAACCATAACTCCTGGAAAACCTACCTCCCCCTCTTCTCTCTTCGGAATTATCGTCTCTTTCTACATTCCTCTAATTATCAACTATGAGCACTAACGAGAGAAAATTTTAGATGATCTGGCGAAATAAGCACAACGAAAAAGCGGACCAAGCTCCAAAAACTTAGAAGGGCGGCCCAATTATTACGCGGATTATTACGAGCACGAAGCATCGCAATATGTATAAAGTATTATAAGGTTTGACAACTGATTTCAGAACAGGTTTTATTCAACGTTAATACAAGAGGCGAACTTAGAACTATATTGCAAATTCGTCTTACGAGAGTAGACTGACACGATCAGAGCTAGAAAGATCTTTACTTCGACTAAAACGATAGAATTTCCTACAAATTCTAACTAATAACGTGAGATTTTTAAGTACCAAAAATACATGTGATAGAGATAAAAGAAGCTAAGATACGTGACGATGACTCTAGAATCTGTTTGGAAATGAGTCATAAAATATTTGTAAGACTGAATTTCAAAAAAGATTAAAAAGGAAAAATGGATGAAGCAAATAAGAAGATAGCCGAAAATAAGATTATCAGGAATATTCAGGGAAGCATGTGTAGAAAACTTTATGTTAAAAACGTGACTAAATAATTGTTACATGGCACGTAACAGGATACCGGGCAATTCATCTTTTCTTAAGTTCGTCGACAAGGGCATCAACGAGCGCGCTGGAATGAGTAGGGGTTATATTATAGTAAGAGCACCTTGGAGCATGCGACGCGATACTAAACAAATGTAAAATGAGAAGCATGACCTGAAAAATTTCACCATGGTGCATATTTTTGCATAGAGGATTAACCTTAACCAACACCTAAACTTTCTGTATTATTGTGAAGGACGACCGTGGATTAAAACCTTTTGAAAGTCACTCGAAATCATGACCTTGACTACATATGTCAAAATCAATCGGAAGTGTTCCCCTATACTGTTTACTAATTACTATAATATATATTTAAGACGCACTGTAAACAGGTAGTGAATTATATTGCATTATATAATTCATATTACATATTATATGTCGTATGATTGTAGTGATCAAAAGTGATAGTAATAAGTTAATAAATTAATACGTCGCTATAATCAAGCTTGGTACACGTTAAGTGTAAATAATATGTGACATCTGAATCAAGCACTGTGATTTTGTATATAGTGTGACAAAACATACTTTATTAACTTTAAAAGCTATCATTACAACTACATTAATACGAGTTCTATAATAGTCGTAAAAAATTGACCAATAATCAAATATGAGAAAAATAATTGACTATAACTGATCAACTTTCTATGACTTAAGATTATTCTACAACCGCTATGACTTTTTATTGTAGACCTCATATAATGCTATTATGAAATTTCACCTCAATATATATATTTCTTATTTTAGAAAAAAAAAGTTAACAAGTACAATTAAATATTTTATTATTGAATATTAGATAAAAAGTAGAAAAGTTATTCTTTGCAGTGATTACAAATAACATTTCGACTACTGCAAATACAATTAATACATACAAGGTATGTAAATATGAAACCGGAATTTTTTATAGAAAATACACGTTTATTACATGAAAATGATAAAAAATATTTTATTCGAAGTATTGCCCATCGGTAGCGATACATTTTTTCCACCTGTTTGACAATTTGTGGATGCCACACCAAAAAAATTGTTGCTCTTTTGAGCCAAATCAGTCATCTAGCCATTTTCGTACAACTTCGTAAGAAGTGAAGCGCTGCTGAGCAAGTGCGTGTCCCATCGATGCAAATAAGTGATAATTGGACGGAGCCAAGTCTGGTGAGTAAGCCGCATGCGAAAGTATTTCCCAACCAAATGCCTCAATCGTTTCCTTGACCAGCTTTGCTGTGTGTGATGGTGCATTATCATGAAGCAAAATCACTTTGTGTTGCCTTTTTTGATATTTCGGTCGTTTTTCACACAAAGCTTGATTCAAATTGATCATTTGTTGTCGGTAGCGTTTAGTATTAACGGTTTCGCCAGGTTTTAACAGCTCATAATAGATCACACCTTTCTGATCTCACCAAACACAGAGCATTGTCTTCCGTCTATAGCGATTTGACCTTGCAGTCGATGTCGATGGTTCGCCTGGAGTTACCCATGATCTTTTACGCTTAAGATTCTCAAAATATATCCACTTTTCATCGCCAGTCACAATTCGATGGAGAAATGACTTTCTTTTGTACCTGGCGAGCAGCATTTTGCAAGTGGTTTTTCGGTTTTCCTGCTGCCTTTCATTCAGTTCATGTGGAACCCATTTTCCCATCTTGTGGATCTTCCCCATGGATTTCAAACGTATGGAGACGGCTTCTCGTGTCACATTCAATTGATCCGCGAGTTGTTGTTGAGTTTCAGCGTCATCCTCATCCAACAATGCTTGCAATTCGCTGTCTTCAAACTTTTTCGGTGGTTTTCCACGTTTTTCGTTTCTCACGTCAAAATCGCTATTTTGAATTTTTTAAACCACTCAAAGCACTGTGATTTACCAAGAGCATGCTCACCGTAAACTTCGACAAGCATTCGATGCGATTCTGCAGCAGTTTTCTTTAAATGGTAACAGAAAATCAATGCTGTCCGCAAATCGTAGTTTCCAGGCACAAAATTCGACATGTTACAAACTATACTGTTGTATGAAACTTGTATTGTTGTGAGTTGAAAATCTTTGTCAGATATCAGAACAAGGAAATCAGGATGTCAATGGCGCCGCCTGACGGCAACTACATTACAATGACAATTATGGAAATCTATTGGTAAATTCCGGTTTCATATTTACATACCTGGTATTGCATTTTATCTTATATTTTTTATCCTCTTTTCTTGGATAAATCCAACATTTTGCTTTGGTATCGATGTGGATAACTTTATGGAATAATCTTCTCAAAAAGATGAAATGATAACTTTTAAGAGTTAATAGTAATATAATTAATTTATAGATTATAGCATAAAAAAAGTTGATGAAATCTATACTGAGTGATACTGAGTCTTCGAATGTATCTCATGATAATGAAAATCATAAAGAAAATGTAAATATAAATATGTTTGTAAATATAAGTGCATTACCAAATACTATTTAATGATATTAATTTTCAGATGCTTAATGCTTCTGTTAATACAAAAGTTCATGTCAAGGAAGATTCTGATAATTCCGACATTATTAATAGATTTACCGAAGCAGAATTAAAAAAGAAGTTGCATCAAAATACTATGAATTAATCGAAAAACTAACTAATCCAAAAGCTAACAATTCAAATGCTTTATCTACCAATGCAGTAAAGGATTCTCAGATACCTAAAAGTAAAAAAATTTTGAATGATAAAAAAAAGGTAATGCAAAGATAATGAAAATGATGAAAACAATATTGCATGTGAGTGACATCTCATTGATAAAGAAGAACGCAAAAGGTAATGAAAACATATTAGTAGACGACACATTCATGATATAGAAACACGGCAGAGCCAAACTCCTTATTTTTCTCAACAATCAACATCCAAATATCCATTTCACTATAGACATAGAGGAAAATTCTTCCTTTATATATATATATAAAATATGTAAAAAATGGGGTAAAGTTCCGTTATAATAAATGTGATTTTCTATAATAACATCGAATCGATGTCAATTCGATGTTGAAATCATCAAATCGACGTCGAATCGACGATTCGATATCGATTTCATTGTCATTGGGTCTATATCCAAGGATATATGGATTGTACATTTATTGCAGCAAATATAATCACAAAAATTTTTAAGTATTACCGATCAATTTCCCTATTATGTTCTTTAAATAATTACAATACAGATGGAAATATTAAGAAAATAAATTTAAAAAATTTTTTTAAATTAAAATTGAACAAAAAAAATAGTTTTTAAAATTAGAATTAAAAATAATTTTAAAAACGTTAAATAAAAACATTTTAAAAGTAAAAAAAATTTTTTTTAATTGAAAGCTTAAATAAAAAAAAATTAAAATTATAAAAAAAGAAATTTAAAAAAATTTAAAGAAGAAATTTAAAAAAAGCTTAAAAATCTGTTTTTTTTTTAAATATACTCCCGACTGCTGCCAGAAGTCAGTTACAATATAGACGGAAATCTTAAAAAACAAATTTTAAAAAATTAAAAAGATTTTTTAATTAAAAATATATATATTAGGTGTACAACTTTGCTTCCGCCGTTTTCCTATAGATGACTTTAGCGGTAAGTGATAGTCGAAATAAATAGATCGTAGACGACATACAATATTGGACATCTGTCAACATAACCCCATAGAAACATTAGTCGATTTGTGTCTGTATCATAAAGTTATTCTCGATTGAAAATGTCAGTTTACGAGCCAAATTCTCGTCATTTGCGGGAGATTTTAATTTTTTGCTTCAATATGAAGAAATCTGCGGCTGAGGCTCATCGAATGCTCTCAAATACTTATGGTGAGACCGCTATTATATAAAGAACGTGTCGTGAGTGGTTTCAACGCTTCAAAAACGGTGACGTCCAAAGTCATGCTCTGTATTTAGTGGGACCAGCTCGGCGTAGTGTATTATGAACTGTTAAAACCGAACTGAAACAATCACAGGCGATCGGTCGAACGCAATTGATGCGTTTGAGCCGAGCATTGAAAGACAAACGGCCGCAATACAACGAGAGACACGATAAAGTGATTTTGCAGCATGACAATGCTCGACCCCATGTTGCGAAAGTGGTCAAGACATACTTGGAAACGTTGAAATGGGAAGTCCTACCCCATCCGCCGTATTCTCCAGACGTTGCTCCCTCTGACTATCACTTGTTCCGATCAATGGCACACGGCCTGGCTGACCAGCACTTCCGGTCTTATGAAGAAGTAAAAAATTGGATCGATTCGTGGATGGCCTCAAAAGATGATCAGTTTTTTCGACGCGGGATTCGTACGCTACCCGAAAGATGGGAGAAAGTAGTGGCCAGCGATGGACAATACTTTGAATCATAAATGTATAACCAGTTTTTTATAATAAAGCCTCGAATTTCGGAAAAAAAACGGCGGAAGCAAAGTTGTACACCTAATAATTAAAAATAAAATAAAGGAATATATTTTTAAAAACTCAGAAATGAAAACTAATAAAAACAAGTAACTTAAAAAGTAAAAAAAATTTTTTTAAATATAGATCAAAAATAAAAAATTAAATTCTTTAAAACATAAAATGTTTTTGCATGAGACATAGAAATTCACATATTAACACGTACACACATGTTGCTTTTAAAAAGTATAAAATACAACAGAGAAGAATAAAAATTAAAAATTAAATATTAAATAAAAACATTCTAAAGGCAAAAAAGTTTTTTAAATTGAAAACTTACAAAAAATACTTTTCTATTCTTCTTAGATTCAACCGATATCCAATCAAAAAACATGTATACAACGAGAATTTATTTCTAACCAATAAAAAATTCATGTGAATGAAAATATTTGTATTTAATAATACAATTATTGATAATTATGTGCTATAGACCAAGCTTAGTCAATAAGAAATCTATAATCAGTTAGAAATATAATTAATATACATGATAATCATAAAAATAAATCAATACACATGATAGGAATATACATTGTAGTTACGGAGATATGCGCTTACAACCGATCTGCCTAGATGAAACACATACTCCCTCCGTTTTTCGCCAACCTTTGAATGGCAGCAGTCGATCATAAAAATAATATTTTGAAATAATTTTATTTTTTTAAATGAAGATTAGGTATTTTTGTAAAAATTATTTTGTTTTATATTATTTTTTTTATGTAGTTTTTACATTTTTAAATTTTTTATTCATAAAAAATAAAATGTTACATGAAAACGTTCAAGTCTACTAACAATTGTGTTATCTTTATAAGTGTTTAATATTAATTACATTTATGACAAAACATGTAATTTATTTTATGTCATATAATAATTTACACTTCTTATTCTGTTATCATAAAAATTCGTACTTCATATATAATTGATATGTATAATAAAAATTCATATCTATTCTTAATCCCATACAGAGTAATGAGATGTTAATAGCAGAAGAAGTGTGAGTCAATTTTTTATCATTCATGTTGGCATCGCAAAACAGTAAAATTGCTGAACTGTTTCTATCTGTTTGTGAAATTTCTGTTTCTATCACTTTGTAAAATTAACTTACACCATTTTTGCCTTTAATTCAAATACATCACATTAAATAGGAAAACTTATATGTTCGGAAAATTTTGGAAAGGAAAATTTGTAAAAATTAAATCAGAGTCATAAACTACAGCAGAAAAGAATTCTTAAAAAATTTCCCAAACATTATATATGTATATATTGTATTACAATGTATGGTAATGCATGATAACCCACAGCACAGATTGAAGCAACATTGCTGCAATTGTAGATTGCAATGTAACATTGCAGAAATATTACAGAAATGTAAATTAACAATATGCCTGCAAAACGTCAGTAATGCACTTGTAATATTCCATAAATTGCAAAACTATAATTCTTTTTAATTATTAATAATAATATAAGTTTTATTGTAATATAAGTTTTTACAATATTTATGTAGTACAGTCTATCAATTTAACAGTCGTTTTTATGATATA
>NW_017259316.1:626943-629892 GCF_001594045.1 Atta colombica | reverse complement strand
TTGAGTAGTCGTTTTTATAATATAATAATTAACATAATTCATTTTATATTTAAATAAAAAATTTATTGATCTATTATTTGACAGTCATTTCATTAACTAAGTTTTATATTTATTTTAAATATGAAAAGATTGTATAATATCGAGTTCGGATACAATCAATGCATCATTATTGGAGATAAGATGATAAACAATTACGCTACTGAAAACGATTTATCAAAATATTAATTATGTGATCGATAATATATTTATGTTTGATGTGAACAGCGCCCGAACTTTATTGATAAATTTTTTTAAAAATTTCATACCGTCATTTTTTAATCGATTTTAATTGATTCGGAATGATTTCGAATTAAAAAGAATAATCACTGCGATTAACTTAATCCATAATTACTTTACCAGGCGACTGTATTATTATATTATTGTGGATAATATTTGTAGCTTGTTCGGGGCACACACATACATGCTTTATTCTTACGAATAAATTTATCCTTCAGAATTAATACTAAATTTATTGGAATATTTTATCATAAAAAATTGCTTTGGAAAGCACACTAGAAATCACTAGAAATGCGATTTGTAGAAAAATTAAAGTTAGTAAAATATATGTATAGAAATACATGTATAAAATATATGTATAGTTTTCATTTTAGAGTCTTCGTAAAAAATTTATCCAAATATTATATTACAATATTGCTAGAACGTTTGCAATATAACAAAAAGCGGACATCTTAACATTGTTAGAATTTTGCAACAATGATTCAGCAACATTTCGCAACCACTATGCAATATTGTAATGTTTCAGTGAAATCATTCTGCAATGTTTCTGCAATCTTTCTGTGCTGTATGAGTAAATATAAATCTTTTTATGGGACTAATATTACTGATTTTCGGAGCTAGAATGTTCTTGAAATCGTCGATTGTTAATGCTTCGCGTTGGCTATCTCTATTCCGCGATTCTACCTCGAAGTTCATCGAATTAGTCCGAGAATTGTCCGAAAATTGATTTCCAAGAAGAAGTGTAAAGCGATGTGTTTATAATATAATACATGAATATAATACGTTACAAGTTTAAACGCGAATGCTCTTCTTATGTTCAAAAGCACGTTCTAACATACTTTCACCATGACCCATTGAGGCTCAAGCATTTCGAAGGAACACCTGCTCAGAAGCAAACAGTAAACCCTCCTTTCAAATCATTTTCTTCGGGAATATAACTAAATTAATCTTCAATGGAATAAATAATAAATACAATATAGGGCACATAAGAGTCTAAATATATATTTAAATTTTATGTTGAAAAATTAAGACAAAATGAAAGATATTATATTCTAATCGATTATTACATGTTTCGGCCTCTATTAGGTCCTCTTCAGATATAATAAATGCAATATTGTTACATCAATAAAACAGTATTAATAGTCATGGAATTCGATGTTAACATCGAAAGCTGAACAGAGGAAATTGCTCGCCAAAAGATTGGAAAACCAATTGAAAAAAAATTCTTTATGTTCTAATAAAAATGTAATTTAATTAATTATATTAAATTCTAAAGCAAGCAAATACACCTCGATAAAACACTTACCAATCTTTCAGAAGAGTTATTTCGTTGATACTATACTCAAAAATTACTTAGTCAGTATGATTATAAATAATTATATGTAGCTGCAGTCCAATAAATAAGAGCAACAAGTCATATTCCATAAAAAGTAAATCCTCCAATAAATAAAAATAATAAACAAATTATATGAAATGATGTAAAATTAGTCACAGAATAAGATTAAAGATGTATAAAAGATGTTTCAATCGTACAACAATGTAATGTATAAGATTAAGTGCAACAATTATGATATGTAAGACGGGGAGACAGCTAAAAACGTGAATCTCTGAACAATCATATACGCTGGAACACGTCTTTTCACGTTCTGTTATAACCGATCATAGATTAGAACTAGAATATGATTTCGATTGGGTTAATATTGAAATCCTTGATAAAGAACCATGTTATAATAAAGGTTAGTTTCGGAGATGCTACATATTAAAAAAAAAATAGCCTTAATCTTCAAATTGATACTGAGAATTTATATAAAGCATATATTCCGATTATAAACAAAGTCTAATTTTATTTTGTTCATACTCGATCGAATATTTTTCGTTTAGTCAGTGTGTTAGTTTTTTGGCGAGCAATTTTCGATTCTCTGTTAAGCTTTCATCTGGTCTTTCAATATACATTAACATCGAATTCCATGATTATTAATACCGTTTTATTAATGTAACAACATTGCATTTATTATATCTGAAGAAAGTCTAATCTAAAGACCGAAACTTGTAATAATTGATTAGAATATAATATCTTTTGTAATGTTTTAGTTTTTCAATAAAATTTATATACACTAGACTCTTATATATCCTACATTGTATTTATTGTTTTTAAGAATCCTTTATTATCATTAATCTTCAGTAGAATCTTGAACGAATCACTATCGAGGTTGGGTTAAAGTCGCGCGCTTACTTCGAAGTGCGTAGATTCTTGGACCAAGCGTACCAGTAGTAGGCCTCGAGATCTTAAATCATTCCTGGAGTCGAGTAGATCCAGTCGAGGACGCTCTTCCGCTCTAGCACCTCCGCCATCACCAGCCCCTCCAGTTCGACCGGTTCAACAAAATAAATTAGAGGCAATATCTCCTTCTCTTCCCCGATCTCCATTACCTATGTTATCGAATACTTTGACCGAGCGCATTTTTTCAAACATTGCTAATTCTCCTCCATCCAGTTCCTCTATTACCTCACCCATCATCCCCTGCTAATTCCACGTTGAGGGTGAAAATTCTGGAGGAACTTCCCGCTCCTCCCCCTCCTCGACACAATTACCATTATTTTACATCTAGGCGATACTTTTGATTTCATAATCAGCCGTTTTCCTCACGAATCCGCTCCCGTAGAGCGAATATA
>NW_017259316.1:626105-626843 GCF_001594045.1 Atta colombica | reverse complement strand
ATATATATATATATATTCCAATATTTCTACCTAGTTCTCTCTTTTCATATTTACTCTCTGTCGGTTTTTTCCATGATAATTTCTTCCTTTCCTCCGTCAAAATTAATGAATTAAATTAATTCTGCCCATATCGTCTCATCGCTTGCACACACATAGATATACACATACAGATTCACGCTCGCCCTGATGATTTAATTCTCTTATGATAGTAAAATATATATATACACCTTGATCAAAAAGTTCCCGGAATTCATTCAGAAAATTCAAAATACAAGTTTTATTCATCAAAAGTATATTATTATATATTATCCTCTTCAAAGTACTCCCCATCGACTGTAACGCATTTATGCCAGCGTTTGATCCAGCTCTCGAAACATTTCTGGAACTCTATTGCCGGTATAGTCATCAGAGCCGTCTTCGATTTTTCCATTACCTCCTTTTGGCTATTAAAACGTGTTGCCCGTAATGGTTTTTTCATGCCACTCATAAACGGCTGTTTTCTTTAGAGTATCACTGCCGAAACAGTTTCCCAACATTTCCAAGATTTTCACACCATTGAATCCATTTTTAACGCAAAATTTAGCAAACTCGTTGTTGCAAATTCAACTCCATTTTTAAAAACTGTAAAAAATCGAAAATAGAGGTAGATGTGCAGAGGTAGATGTACTCAAGACGGCATAACTTTTACAAATATCAAGCTATGGTGATAAAATTTGGTGGGAATGTCAATGATAGATG
>NW_017259316.1:617470-626005 GCF_001594045.1 Atta colombica | reverse complement strand
TATATATATATATATATCCTTCGCATAGCTAGTTTTTAGTAATTTTTGCGATTAGTAATTTAGATAACTATTTCAGAAGTTAATGATGTACAAATCTTCTATTAAATTGCTTATTGTAATTATATACGTTTATAATTATATACGTTTATAAAAGTAATTTCTATATTATTTTCAAATGTATGTTAAAATGATAGAGTTAAGCGTAATTATTGCACAGATAAACATATTTTTCATCAAAATATTGTAACACACTTCACAATTTAGATTTAGTAATAAACTCGAACGTTGTTAATGACTTATATCACTTTCCATTTATTTTAGAATCATTAGACTTCGTACTCACTCCCATTTTCTTTTCAGAGCTTTTCAGAGCTTTTCAGAGATGGCACATGGTTCGGTCCCGAGTTATAAAGATTATGTTCCTTGACTCAAAATTCGGATTGACGTTCGCACTGCTCATCGGAAACAAGTGTTATAGCGTCCCTTTAGAACATTACCCATATTTCGGAGCGATAAAAAGTGCATCCGACTTTCAAACCTGCGCATATATTTATAAGATATATAGTCTATCTGTTCTTCAATATCTCTCCACTTTCCTTCGTTATCCGAGCGATTTTGAAAAATAAAATTTCCAAAGAGGACATAACAAAACAATTAAATAAAATTTTTGACAATAAGTAATGCAGGACAAAGTTGCTTATTATGAGATACCTTTTTTTAAAAGTTAATAGTTTATTTAATTTGTAATCTCTTTCTATTTTCATATCAAATTTATGGGATATATTTAAGTTTTATCACCAAAAATATAAGTTGATAATAGCCATACTTTGATGTACAAATATGTAAAATTTTTTATCAAAATTGCCGATTTTAATTATTTAAAAAAAAGGATTCCTATTATGAGATACAAGAATTTTCTTATATGATGTAATATCTTATAACAGGAAACTAAGAAAATATAAACAAGCTTTTTATACATGCTTTTATTATAACCAAAACAATAAAATTAATAAGAAGAAATTTATAAACAATTAAGACGCGGTAATTAGTACAAAATTCAAATATTAATAATTATTTTCTTAATTGACTCTTAATTATCTGTCAATTTTGTTTTGATTATACTAAATTACAAGAGTCTTAGTTCAACTATTTTTGTTATTGTTTTTTTTATTGCTTTTATTATATTATATAAACGTAAGAACAACAAATTTAAAATTCAATAAATAATAACAATTTCAATAATTAAATAAATTAAACAATAAAATATAGGGCTCAACTCAGGATAATGTATGAGTAACAATATTATTGTAATATAAAAACGTACAAATATTTCGATCTCTATCATCCTTCTCAATATTAAAAAATAAATTTAAATGTTACCGATAACTACGCAAGATGTTCCATATATGAAAAGCACTGTGTACTCGCATGTTGGAAATAATAATTATGGCATAATACGATCTAGATTCAATCGGCTTCCCATCAGAATTTGTTAGTCCATTCCAGAAGTCACATAATCGTACAAAGTCTATAATACCATAAGTTTCCTCTCAAATTTACAATAGTTGGTCCAGTTGTTTAAAATTAATAATGTGATAAAAATGCATATATCCTTCATACTTTTTTTGCAACTATAATAAATCTAAAATTATCTAATTAATAATATTAATTGTCATTCAAGATACCGAAATTGTGTCATTATACGACTATGTTTTACATACAAAAGAATTGAACGTCAGTTACAACAAAAGATAAATAATAATAAATACCTGATTACTCGAACGTCAAAAATAATTTAAAAAATATAAATTGAATCGTGAAAGTATTAATTAATAACAGAGATATCAAACGGATCTTAATACTGTCGAATTCTGAGATGTAATGTTACATTCGATATATTGAAATGATCCTGCCATCTTACAAAGGAAGTGATAATAGAAATGACGTAGGAAGAATCCTAGAAAGGGAAATTCAACGATGTAAGAAGGGATTATAAGAAAGATATATGTCAGGCAACAGATCGATATCCATCTGTCAAATACTTTAATTTTTTAATGTGAATCATTTCAGGAATAATTCTTTTTTTATAATAAGGCTCATTATCCAATATTTCGACTTCTCCCCACTTGAAATCATTTTGATAAAACTAGAACAATGATCAGAAATTACTGATAGAAATTCTATTCTCTTATTAATATCAGATCGATGTTCATTTATTCTAGTTTGTAATCTTCTTTTTGTCTGACCCACATAGCTAGCCTCACAAGCACTCAATTTTATAGATTACATCTGTTTGAAGAAATGATCCTTATTTCTGTGTATAAATTTCTAAAGGATGTTAGGTATGAAAGCTGTCTTGAGATGTATGCCCAGAGGTATAAAGCTCTCAGAGATGGATTTTATAAACGGGATAGTAAAATATTTTTTATTTTTATTAAGCAATTTGTATTAGGGTGGGGATAGCAGTGGAATTTGAGCCTTTGTCTGATTGTGAAAAAAATAAACGCAAGTGGATAGCCATTATCTAGAAGAATGCTTATGGTATCTTCGAAATTTTTTTGATGAAATTACGAATGGGAAAGTAAAAGAATTCTGTCCATACACTACTCCTTTTTTGTAACAAATAGGATGGTTCGAATAAAAACTGAGATACCTGAGATCCGATGATGTCGGTTTCGAATACCTGTCAAAAATGATAAAATGTAATATCACTGTAACATCAAAAAAATTGAGTCTGTCATTACTAATCTCGATAGAGAATTGCAGCCTTTTATGTATAGAATTAAAAGTGTCTAATATGTAATTTCATTGTGACTGTGGAGCTGCCAAGATAATGTCATCTACATATCTATATAATATAAAGGCAATTGCAATGACAATCTCTCTATTTCCTGCTCTTCTTAATCTTATAGAACTATTTCTGTTATAATAAAGGTAATCTCATCGAAGTGACATAAAACTGTTTGTAAAAATAAATAAATTCTTTTTCTTAATAAGCCAATTGATTTTTTTTCTATCCTACATTGCTCTCTAAACCACATAATATTTTAAGTTTGTTCTTGGTAAATAAAAAATGCATTTTGGATAGTCAATGGTAAAATATTAGCAATATTCTTAGATGTCTTGTAAATATCTGATCTAATTTGATTTAAAAAATTATACGAATCTCTGAGTTCCAGTTTTAAAATTTTAAGATAAATAGTATCCTCGATTATAATCCATTGTACAATCTTTCTTATTATTTACATTACATCATTAAGGAAAACATTCCAGTAACATATAGTCATGTGGAAAATAGATTCCAATTGGTAGAGAAATTAAAAGAAAAATATTTTGAAATCAGATTATATTTTGACTTCACTGGATGTGATTTTGCCCTTTACTAATATTCCAATTGAGTTAGCACAAAAAAATATAATCAAAAGATGGAATTACATAGTTAATAATACAAAAAAAAACAGGAAAAGTTCATGATTGTTATGAATTTTATTTTTAATTCCACATTTTTTTTCTAATGTAATTCTAATATAGTTAACTATATTATTCGGACAATTAAATACATTGTTTTCAATTTGTTTTATGAATTCTATTATAGTTTTTTGTTTCTTATTTTGAGTCAGGCAGTCCAAATCGTTCATTTAGTTGTAATAAGTATTGGACATCATGTGGAACATTAACATCACTTAAATTGACAAATCATTTCTCATGTACCTTGTCTAACGGACTAATAGTGTCCAAATTGTTAAGAGAAATATGCACACATTTTTGAAAATCCGTTACCTGATCACTACTTTTATTAACGAAGATCCCGCAATTAAGCTGTACGTCATCTATTAGTTGAAATGTCACAGTGTTATTGTTCTGAACCTTATATGAATACTTAATTGACTGTATTCGTGAATTAATAAGTATAAATAAGTTTTCGCCGTTTGTAAAAGACGGCACCACTAAGAAACTATAATAAATTAAAATTGTTTGATGTAAAGCGACATATCGTAAGATTGGACATCCGTAACACCATAATTTTGAAATATTAGCGATTTTGTATCAGCATCATATATTTTTTTTTGTACGAAAATGTACAAAGTTTTGAATCGAATAAGCGTCATTTGCGGAAACTTTTGATTTACTTCTTTAATTTGAAGTAATCTGCAGTTGAGGCTCATGGATTGCTTGTAGAAGCATATGGTGATGCTGCCTTAAGTGAGAGAAGTTGTCATGAGTGATTTCAAAAGTTTAAGAACGGTGAATTTGATGTCGAAGACAAAGAACGTAGTGGAAGGCCGAAAGTGTACGAAGACGCGGAATTGGAAGCATTATTGGATGAAGATTCGTGCCAAAAAGAACTTGCACTTACATAAAGAGTGACTCAACAAACAATTTCATATCGTTTAAAATCATTGGGAATGATTCAAAAGCAAGGGAATTGGGCTCCATATGAATTGAAGCCGAGAAATGTTGAACACCGATTTTTCATATATGAAATGCTGCTTGCCAGGCATAAACGAAAGGGTTTTTTGCATCGTATAGTCACTGGTGATGAAAAATGGATCCACTATGATAATCCAAAGAAGAGGAAATCATGGGGACCACCTGGCCATGCTTCAACATCGACAGCCAAGCCGAATATTCATGGAAAAAAACTCACTTGTGTATTTGATGGGATCAGCTTGGTGTCGTGTATTATGAGTTGCTCAAACCGAACGAGACTATTACTGGGATTCTCTACGGAACACAATTGATGAGATTGAGCCGAGCATTCAAGGAAAAACGCGCCCACTACTACTCCAGGCATGACAAAATTATTCTCCTGCATGATAATGCTCGACCACATGTTGCGGTGCCGATTAAACCTACTTAGAAACACTCAAATGGAAAGTTTTACTCCACCGTATTCTCCAAACATTATTCCTTCCGACTATCACTTGTTCCAATCGATGACGCATGGCCTGAACAACACTTCACATCATATGAAGATACCAAAAATTGTATCGATGATTGGAAGCCTCAAAAGATGAAGCGTTCTTCCGACGCGGTATCCACATGCTACCAGAAAAATGGGAAAAAGTAGTGGCTAGTGATGACCATTACTTTGAATAAAACATTATGTACCGTTCTTTCATAATAAATGCTTAATTTTTTATAAAAAACGGCGGAAACTTATTTGTATTTTCAATAAATTCTTTTTCTTGATGAGCCAATTGATTTTTTTTCTATTTTACATTGCTCTCTAAACCACATAATATTTTAAGTTTGTTCTTGGTAAATAAAAAACATATTTTGGAGTTAATGATAAAATATTAACAATATTCTTAAATGTCTTGTAAATATCTGATCTAATTTGGTTTAAAAAATTATACGAATCTCTGAGTTCCAGTTTTAACATTTTTTTCACAAAATTCCGTTGAATGCTGCATAGCTGTTATACTTAAAATTTAAAAAATTAATATTGCATTTTAAAAATTATTTAAATGTGTAAGTAATTCAAATCTAAGACATGATATAATCTAATAAACCTAATGTTTAATTTTATTAATTTATAAAAACTTTTAACATACATGTGCGAACGCCAAAATATAATCTAATAAAGAAAAAATTGGGAATATAATACATGTGTAAATCTATTATGTAAATAAATTTAAATATTATACATAATAATTATATAATTTTTCGATGCTGTGTATGTGAGTATGTATGTGTGTGCGAGAAATCTTAACAATAATAATAGAATCGTCATTTTTAACATATTATTCGATAATATATATGCTTTGGGATATTAAATTATTTGCTCTCATATTAGCTAGAAAGTATCTTATATTACGACTTCAACGCCTTGCGGTGTTTCACGATCACCAAACCTCATCTTTCAGTTAAACAAATCATTATATCACGTGTTTTCCTATTATTGTACATGTAAATATAAAATATATTCCTGGCGGAAAAACTTTTATGAAAAATTACATAAATGAGACATGATCTTAAAAATTCTTAGTTTTTGTAAATATTCGTAGTGGGACATAGAACGGCGTTGTTTGTTTGAAAAACTTATAAATCTTCCGTGCTCAAACAATGCCACTCTCACTATGTCTCACTATGAATATCTATGAAAAAGTAAGAATTTCTAAGGTTTTTGTCTCTCAATCTTTGTAGTTTTTCTGTACTTCATAAAAATTTTTTTTTCGCTAGGGATGTTATATTTAAAACTTACATGCTAAGCTATGTTAGACCGCTGTTGTTCGTTCAATAGAGATTCACATTAGGTTAAAAGGACGATAAATATTGTCAGCTTATTTATGGGGTAAATATCACTTTTATACCAATGTTGACATCATTATGACATAACAATAGTGACATTAATAGACTTTGACATAATCATGTTATAACACATCTAAATGACATCGATAACTAACGATGTTTACAGGTCGCAAAAATTATGTCGTTTTGATGTAACCTTATTAGCTGAGAAATATTTAACGTCAAAAATAATTTTTATAAAATTACAAAAGAATAATCTAAACTTACAGTTTGACACGAATTGTATAAATCAAGCGTATATTGATATTTTTAGTGAATTATAAAATTGTATTCATATGTATTTTTAATTGCACACGATTTTTTGTAATTTACATACCGATTAACCTTAAGCATTCTTTCTTTGTTTACATTATTTTTATCTTAAGGTTCTTACTTTCTAATGTCTAGTCATTGATCTTAATTATTAATTTATCTGATTTGTGTAACTATTTTATTTTATGTATTCTCTTTTCACTCTTGCATGCAGATAAGTTTTTACACACTTCATTTGTTTAAAGATTTTTTTCACTTGATCACACTCAATGCCTCTTAAGCTTTTTAAATCGCTTTTGAAATTGGCCTGTAAATTTCTTTGAGTGATTTTGAACTTTTTACATCTGTTATGCAAGGCTGTAAGAAATCTCCATTCTAATTTTTTTGTATATCGCTGAAGATAGCCCCAAATGAGGCTAAAACGTTCAACTTTTTAAGCAAGCTAAATATATTTATGTTTTAATTTTATTAATTGTGTGATTTTTGCGTACCAAATATCGCATCGTACTCTCATTTGCCCTATTTTTCTAATAATTTTTGTAACAAAATAATGACCATGAGAAGCACAAAAATGTCCTGACTGCCTCTTAAAATTTCAATATATCGATGCTAGTATCAAAGCACGCTTGGATTCAGACTGGGAGCTGCCCATGGCACTAACACATACCTGGCATTTTATAAACAGCTTTTCCTTTGACTGCAAACAAAAGAAAGAAAGGAAAAGAAAAAAAGGAAAAAAAAATGAGGAGAATGAATTTAGCCATATAACACATAAGCGCGCGCGCACGTGTGTGTGTGTGTGTGTGTGTGTGTGCGCGCGCGCGCGCGCGCGCGCACACAATTTGTGAATAAGAAAATTGAAGTGAATAAGAAACCGAACTTAAAATAATATTAGGTATTATTAAGATTTAAGAATATATTTAGAGGAACTAATCACATTATAATAAAAGTATGTATGTTCATAGATAATAGCAAAAAAATATATAAATATATACATCGACAGTAATGCAGAGGAATGTTTAGTATCTACTAATACACATATATTTATTCTTGTATGCGCATTTATAAATGCATTATATTATTGCCCATTGTAGATAATAAAGAACATGAAAGAAAATTTTCTTTTCTGCTTCTTTAAGCGGATATTCAAATTAGCTTATTTTGAAACTTAGTCTATTTCACCTATATATATTATTCTATCTTTTCATAATTCTAATTATGACGTAAAATATGCGTGGTCTCTAATTGCTTAAGATTACGTTTTCTTTTTCTGAAGTAAAATTCAAATAAAATTCTTTCCCTTTGAAAAAAAAAATGTATATATTATAATGAAAAAAGATAAAAATGAATGAATCATCTGATTGTCGAGGTTGAAGAAACTGAGTTTCCTTTCGCTAATAATCCCCCTTTAATCATCGAACGTGAAAAAAAAGAAATCGCACAAATTACATATTTTAATAAACTCCGATATATTTCTTCATTCGAATAACTCATCCTGTTCATCATTACCAACCTGCCATCTGCGCAATGGTAACGATTAATGAATTAACTTCACACTTGTCATTTCCTCTGAATTAGTCTATAAAATCCCGATGAGATGCATAGCCATGACGGATGTTAAAACACGTAAACTCCAGCTAAGACTGAGAAGTAACAGTCTGCCCATGAGATATGATTAGTCTAAGGGTGGGGAGCGCCCTAGAAGTGCTAACCAATAAAGAAACTCACCCATAGAAAAGAGAGAAAAAAGGCTTCGACTTGTGCCGGACGACATTCACCAAAAAATATTCTTATATCCTACACTTTACATTTTACACTTATCTATCATGTAGAAGGAAAAGAAAAGCACGGGCAAAGCTGAAATAAATGCAAAATTAAATAAAAGATATATCCGTACGTATAATATGAAAAGAGGGAAGAATTCAAATCACGTCCCTTTTTATCAAAAAGGAGAGGAGAGAAAAATTA
>NW_017259316.1:616780-617370 GCF_001594045.1 Atta colombica | reverse complement strand
TATATATATATATGTAATTTCAATAAACATATATTACGTCTAGGCGTTATATGTTCTTCGCTTTCTCTCCCTGATTGAATTTGAATTTTTTAAGTTAAATTACAATACGTGAAATGCCTGCATACCGCTTACCTTTGTTGCATCTCTAATCACGAGAAGAAGAATTATCTCAATGTATCAACTCAAACAGTGAGATACGCCTATCGATATGTGATGAACTTTGATGCGTTACAATGGGAGAACGAGTCTATCAATACATCGGCACCTTTTTTAAGATTTGCGGCTACTGCTACGAAGAGGTAATAGCCGAATGGAGAAAACAATACATTCCCGTCTTTGCACATGTGCTAATTCACAAGGAACCAGACAAACTATGCGACCTGCAGCAATCGTGCGAATACAGCCTGCGGAGAAATGCCCAAGCTATATCGAAAAATTTATACATGCCGACAAGGCACATTTGAACGCAAGATGAGAAATACCGACTGTTTCCACATGGATCTAGGATTACGAAATGACCTTCGAGCGGTTCTTAATCTAAGCATTTCATGTACAGGTATCAGTTAGATAATCTTCCCTCCCCCCTCTCA
>NW_017259316.1:615302-616680 GCF_001594045.1 Atta colombica | reverse complement strand
TGTATATTCCTTAAATAATAAACTTTAAATTTCGATTTAAGGATGTTTTATACAAATTTTTAAAATAATAAAATTATAAAAAAATTATTCTAAATTACGTTCAAAAATGGTTAATTACAACAAAAGTGACAGTACGGTTTACTATTTCTGGATTATAAATTATTTTAATAAACAGTAGTATTTTTTTAATCTGTGCTCCAATAAGAATATATGGAAATGTATTATAAAATAAATGATAAAAATCTCAATTTTTTAATATAAGTACATTATTATGTATTCAAGATTATTTATGAGTTACATTGCAATGAAACTAGTTCAATAAATAAACAAAATATTTATTTGTTTTATATATTTGTAACTGAACAAATCGCAATCAAACTTTGCATAAATTATTTAAATTTAAATATTTAAAGTACTTATAAAAGAAAAATATAAATTTCTTTATCATTTTTTAAATTTTAATTTTTAACAGTAAAAACAATAACAAATAAAATAAATAAACTACAATAATGTATTATTAAACGAAAATTTAATCTTATTTACACAACTTTCATATAGTTTATTTGAAGTGTAAACATTAAACACACTTGCAAATTTAATTTTCTTTGCAGAGACTGTATGTCTAATACATCTTTAGGTGTACTATAGAATATAACTGTAGTATAAAACTATAGAATAAAACTATAGAATATAACACTATAGAATAAAACTTAAAACTTCTAGAGCAGAAAGAATTAGTTGTATATATCAATATCGGTTTAAGGAATTTGTAGCCCAAAGTCTAAAGTTCAAACGGAGCCCTCTTTACTTAAAAGAATAGTCCGACAATAATTTTGTTATTAAAAAAAACCTGTTTTCTATCTAATTTTAATATATAAACAATATATAAATGTTTTCCATTTCTATATTCTAATAACTTCATGCGTATGTGTTTCCATTTTCTATTCTCTAATGAATATGATTGTTGTAAAACGACTTTTGTCGTTTATGCTTATAGGTACAAGATACATATAGTTGTGAATGCTACAAAAGAAACACATATTAAAGATAATTTATATTTTATTGAGATTTAGGTACTTACATATAAACAAACTTTTTTTTATTTATTATGCGCAAATTCACTAATCAAATCAAGATTTTTCAGTTTGCTCTGTATTGCTAATAATGTCACGATAGTCTACTTTCATTGTGGATCAATATTATGTGATTGGATAACTTTCTTTATGCATATATATTTATATGTTGTTAATGTGAATATACTTTTTTTAATGGAACCATTGCACTCAATATTATATATACTAATGCTTCTCGTTCAACTGTGATGTCTAATCTAATTGTGTGTTTAATCTAATTGTATGTCTAATCGATGTGAACTCAT
>NW_017259316.1:605246-615202 GCF_001594045.1 Atta colombica | reverse complement strand
TGCCCCCCCCCCCCCACCCGGTGTCATGAGAAATATACAAATTCTAAGGACTTCTGATTTTGTATATACAGGGTGTTCCAAAATTTTTTGCTAAGCGCTCTTGTGTAGATAGAACGGATCAAACTGAAATGGCCTATTTTCCACCGAGAATTTAACCGGATCAGAATGTAAGGACCAACTGCAATCGAACATTCTCCTCGTTTGACTGTAACAGGAATACTCGATTGTAATTGATTGGTTCTTACATTTTGATTCGGTTTATACTCTCAGTAGAAATTAGACCAGTGAGTCAAAAAGTATCATTTTGAAATTTTCACAGTTAGCAGTTAACAAGATACTAATTATTAAAAATTACTAAATATTAATTTTTAATAATTTTTTTCTTAAATACTATCAACTTTACAGAAAAACTGTAAGAGATAAAAATCGTTTATTTCCTTCTCATAAAACTAAAAATCTTCTAAAAATCTTTTCAGAATTTTTTATCAATTTTTTACTATTTTTTTTATGTATATACATATATATAAAGTCCCCTATTATGAGATAGGCGTCTAATATGAGATAGCGGCGTTTCTAACTAAACTAAATGCTATCTATTGGTTTCACCATGAATTTATTGCTCTCAAATTGAAAACTATTTAGTGGAAAATTCATTTATTATATCATGCCTGTTATTGTAAAACAAGATTTTAGAATTTGAATGTCTTCAAGTTTCATTAAAAGATGAGACTTTAAATCTTGTTTATTATTTAATAAATAAATATTTAGCAATAAATTCTTTATGTAGTGTAGAGTAAGATCGTACTAATAGAAAAATACGGAATTGTTTAATTACAGAACATAGATTTGATGATCATAAAACCATAAGACGTGGAAAATAATATATCTGGGATATTTGTAATATGAAATAATCTATGCTCTTATGTTATAATGAAAATCATTGCTAAGGTATAAATGTTATTGTACAATCATTGCTAAAATATAAATGTACAATAATAAAACAGACAACCGGAATGAACGTCGAGTACCTATTTATGCTTGATTCCAACTATCTGAGACAAGTTCTGGATATAATCTATCGCAAGCTTATTTTTCGCATACGCTGACTATGTTTGTGTTTTAGAAATATTAAATAAAATTTTTTAAATTGCAATATTGATATACTTTGCGTTTTATTATCGATTTCTCGGGATATCTAAGGAGCACAATTTTTTAACTTTGCGATTTGCTCACTTTTTATACTTCTTTAATTTTCAAAAAAAATGGAATTTGAATTAAATTTTATATAACGTTATCTTAAAGCTTATTAAATTCTCTTCAAAATAACCTATTATTTCTTTTATTCTGCCTATGGACTTTTAACATTTACCCAAAATGAACTCGGTATCTCATAATAGGAGTCTTTTCTCTGTGTAGGGGAGAGCAGGGCTAATAGATTCATTTTTCAGTTTCGAATTTTTATAGATGAAATTAAGAGACTTATCGAAAAAAGGAATTCTACACCAGTTACTATATATATTTGACTATCTAATAATATTTTAATAATAAAGGAAAACTGATAACTAATTTGAAAAAATGCATTTTTCTAATGCATTCCATCTGATTCAATTAGCCCCGGGACCGGGGTAATTTGACGAAAATTATTAAAATAAAGATTAATGTATTTTAAGCTAAATCTTTAGCTACATATTAATAAAAATTATATTATAAAATTATTAAAATTATTAAAATTAATTAAATAAAAATTACTTCATAGAAATATATTTTAAACACGAACATTCGCTTCGCAAGACAAAACGATGCTTCTTTTTGCAAAATTTGTTCATTTCATGCAAAAATACGTCGAATGAGCCTAGTTTTTGAGATTGGACATGAGAGAGAACTAAATATACATTATAACATTTATCACTGAGGAAAATCTCTTTAAAGAAATAAAATTTTGAGTATGTATTGTACTATAACAGTCATTACTAAATGAGTTATACAGCTGTGATTACTATCCGTTTATTTTTTAAAAACATTAATAATATACAATAAAACATTAATAATATAAAAGATACATAAATAAAAAAAAATCGTTGGACTTTATGAAGTAAAAACTATTAGGTGTACAATTTTGCTTCCGCCGTTTTTTTTCCGAAATTCGAGGCTTTATTGTAAAAAACTGATTATACATTTATGATTCAAAGTATTGTCCATCACTGGCCACTAATTTCTCCCATCTTTCGGGTAGCGTACGAATCCCGCGTCGAAAAAACTGGTCATCTTTTGAGGCTATCCACGAATCGATCCAATTTTTTATTTCTTCATAAGACCGGAAGTGCTGGTCAGCCAGGCCGTGTGCCATTGATCGAAACAAGTGATAGTCAGAGGGAGCAACGTCTGGAGAATACGGCGGGTGGGGTAGGATTTCCCATTTCGTTTCCAAGTATGTCTTGACCACTTTCGCAACATGGGGTCGAGCATGCTGCAAAATCACTTTATCGTGTCTCTCGTTGTATTGCGACCATTTGTCTTTCAATGCTCAAACGCATCAATTGCGTTCGATACTGATCGCCTGTGATTGTTTCAGTTTTAACAGTTCATAATACACTACGCCGAGCTGGTCCCACCAAATACAGAGCATGACCTTGGAGCCGTGAGTATTCGGTTTGGCCGTCGACGTGGAAGCATGACCGGGAACTCCCCATGATTTTCTGCGCTTGGGATTATCGTAATGAATTTTTCGTCCCCAGTCACAATGCGATGCAGAAATCCCTTCCGTCTTTGCCTTTCAAGCAGCTGTTCACAAGCAAACAAACGCCGTTCAACATCTCTCGGCTTCAATTCGTACGGCACCCAATTTCCTTGCTTCTGAATCATTCCCATGGCTTTGAGGTGTTTTGAAATGGCTTGTTGAGTCACTCCCAATGATCGTGCCAATTCTTCTTGATTTTGACACGAGTCTTGCTCAAGTAATGCCTCCAATTCTGCATCTTCGAAAACCTTCTCTCTTCCACCGCTATGCCGGTCTTCGACGTCAAATCAACACAAACAAAATCTCCGTTCTTGAAACCACTCACATTCTTTCACTAGCGGCCTCACTATAAGTATTTGAGAGCATTCGATGAGCCTCAGCCGCAGATTTCTTCATATTGAAGCAAAAAATTAAAACCTCCCGCAAATGACGAGAATTTGGCTCGTAAACTGACATTTTCAATCGAGAATAACTTTATGATGCAGACACAAATCGACTAATGTTTCTATGGGGTTATGTTGACAGATGCCCAAGTTTATTGACGTCTATGATCTATTTATTTCGACCATTACTTACCGCTAAAGCCATCTATAGGAAAACGGCGGAAGCAAAGTTGTACACCTAATATATTTACTTATCTAACAAAGGACAACCAATCTCTCCGATTTAAATGAGCTTTTAGTATGTTATTCTATGGACAAAAATAGGAGACACGTATTTTTTTATACATACTGAGTATTTTAAGGGACTAAAATCCTCTCTTGAAAAAAAATCGGTTTTTTTTCTTTCAGATTGAATATCGTCGAAACTATGAAAGATAGAGAAAAACATTTTAAATAAAAATTGAATGGTTGCAAGAATACTTCATAATTATAATTAAAAAAATTTATTTATTTATTTGTTTATTGCATACCCCCACTCCTAAATTTCAAAAATTTTTTAATTTTTATAATGACAAAAATTAAAGAGCATTTTACGCTGAAAACAACGATCTGTAATAAAATTATGTTCCGCAAACGCATTTTTGGAATGAATGAGAAACACCTCTATATATGCGCCCCATGAATATCCGTCTCATACCATTTGGCTGCTGGATAGCGTTGAATGAATACAGTCCAGTACACATCAATATCGCACTAACTATTATACTGGAAATGAAAATAAACGAACTGGTCGTCCACGATAGCAATTACTGTCAGTGATTTGGATATTGACTACACCTGATTTATATAAGTATTTGTTTATATGCGCAAAATTAAATAAGGGGATTTATTATATATCTTTAAGTGAAAATGCAAAAAATAAACAATCCAATAATTAATCCGAATTTGTTAGATCAATGTAATTGGTTATTGAACTGTTCATTTTTACTACTATGTTAAAGATTCCCTACGTAATAGATCCCAAGAATATGATTTTATTTCATGAGACTGTCATCACCAGAATATATTATGCACCTATATTTGCTTACATGAGCAAATGTGGATTACAATATTAGATATTGAATATTATCTAATTTTGTAAGGTCCACCTATAACATAATATCTTATAATTTATAAAATATTAGCATGTATTCGAATTATTGTTTTATTTGTCAATGATTATTGAAAATGTTCAAAAGTATAAATTATTGCCTTGCTGCAAATAGGAATCCCATGGGAAATTTACTCAGGAACAGAATATAACAATGAATATTGAGAATCATGAAATTGTGCATTTGTTCATAAGTATAAAAAAAAATTATATTTTGTGTGTAATATCAATGCAGTGTATAAACACTCATTACGTGTACACAATCATTTACGTGTATACTGCATAAATAAATATATAATGTGTATTATTACAATTATATTGTAATATATTGTAATAATACATGTACATCTATTTATACATGTAAACGATTGTGTTTATACACTGTATATGATGTTATACATAAAATATATTATTTATAAACAACTGCACAATTTTATGATTCCCAATATTTCATTGTTATACTTTGCCCCATAATGTTTCTGATCAATTTTCCATGGGACTCTTACGGGAATTTGCGGCAGGGTGGATAAAGGATAAATACTTAATTTTTAAGGAATTTGTTTATAAATTCTTAAAATTAAAAGTTATTATTACAAATCAAATTGAAATATTAAAATGAGTTGTAATGTCTTAATAATTTTTTTAATCTATCGGTGAAAGATTCGATGGCAAAGTCGCTATCCATATGTTTTGTGCGAATAATTAATGCTCTTTGCACAATTGCACCTCAGATGATAAAGTGGTCACAAGAAAATGAAATTGATACAATTGATTACAGAAAATGATTACAGAAAATTTGAAAAAAAATCTCAAACATTCTTGACGTTATTGGTGCAATGACGGAACGTACATTCCAATCAAAGCTCCAAAAGTTGACGCAGAGAGTTATAAATTGGAAATGCTTCTATGCTATCATATTGCAAGGCATATGTGATGCATTAATGAAATTTATTGATTGCTTTGCAGGATATATCTAAATTCTGTAAGCGATTTGAGAATTTTTAGAAACTCAGACATATGTACTAATATAATGTCTAATACAAATCGCTACTTCCCTGGAAATCAATTTTTAATAGGAGATAAAGCTTATCCTGTACAATGGCTAATATCTTTATATTGAGGAATCTTTATATAGAGAAAATGTAAATGACATTAACAGGCGATTTAATGAAGCTTTATCAAAAAGGAGACAGGTTGTAGACAGAATTTATATTTGCTCTCTAAAAGGGACAATTTAGAAAGCTGAAATATTTAGATATGAATCGCACAGATTTAATATCAGCGACAATTTTGACTGCTTGTGTCATACACAACATGTGCATAGATCATGGAGAAATAAATATTGAGGAATATATTAATGAAGGAATGGAAATTAATGATAATATGAATGAAAATATTATAGTTCAAAATTGTCATAATGAAATTAGTAGTAATCAGAAAAGAGATGCTCTTGCTGAATATCTTTATCACAGAGCATAAGTGTATATCAATTTTCTAAATTATATTATTTTGTATTCTTTAGTAAATAAGTCGGTTTTATATCAATTTACTAATTACTGTTAAGATTGTTTGATGACACATAATTAAATAAATGAACATATTTTAAATATATAAAAATAATAAATCATAGCTTTTATTGCTTGAATCTATATTTTATTTATCATATTATTTTAACATATATAATATTACTGAAAGTAAATTAAATATTAATGTACAAGGAATGCAAAACTGTGATATAATCTGCTTATATAATCTGCTTATATAATCTGCTCCACATTTTTATATTATTTGTTTTTCAAGTTAATCATATTGTCCAAGATAACTAAATATTGCTTTTAGTAATAACAAATATAAGTAATAATTATATTGGAAATAATAAAATATAATATGAACATCTCTACTTAAGTATAACATAAACATTCGTTTATAATTACTAAGTACTCTCTTATCTTAAGTATAACATAAATTCATATATAAAACTTTCATATACTGAATTGTTGAACACTTTATATTCATATAATAAAGTTTGCGGCACACGAATGCTTGTGTTCTTGTTGGTTAACTGTCCGTCGCAAAAATGTCAATGATATTATTACTATTTAGATCAATAGTAAAATCACTTGAACTAATGATAAAATTATACAGACTCAATGGCATTATCATTATCGAATGATTTTACTACTTGAAGTATTCAATAAGAAAATCATTCAGTCAGTGATAAAATATTTTATTATTGGATGTAATCCAATAGAAATATCATTCAACTAATGGTATGTTAGTTACTATTGGATTATTGTCAATAGGAATATCATTCGCATTGAAAGCTACTCATTTATATAATCCAATGGTGCTTTCAATAGAATTTTATCAATGGCAATATTTTATTACTGAAAATTTTATCACTGACCGGTGATAAAATTTTCAATAGTAAAATATTATCTCAGATAACTAAGCGTGCAATATTTCACGATACCCGTACAAAATACTGCTACCGTATTGTTACTGTACTGTTACACAAAGTGGCGGCGTAACTATATGGTAGCAGTAAATAAGGCACTATAAACATGAATATTTGCATATCCGTCGTTTTTACTTCTTTCTTCACTTCTTGCTCTATTTCTATTCCGCCGCTAAGCTGAGAAAGTTATGGTCGTTATAGGTTGTTATAGGTTATATCTAAGCTGTTGGAAAT
Organism: Atta colombica; assembly: GCF_001594045.1. Classification (NCBI taxonomy): domain Eukaryota; kingdom Metazoa; phylum Arthropoda; class Insecta; order Hymenoptera; family Formicidae; genus Atta; species Atta colombica. The sequence continues at coordinate 608,240 of NW_017259316.1, read as the reverse complement.
TTTGTAGCTATTTATGTATTTTCGCTTTGAAATTTTACCATAAGAGACGAAAAGATATAAAAAAACTGAAATATTATATATTAATGAAGGCAAAAAAATTTATAAAATACTTTGTTGCATTGCGGTAACTGTATCAATAAAAGAAAAAGGTATTTGATTATTTAAATTTCCTGCGGATAATATTCGTCGACAACTTGCTGTATTGCTGTAAAATAAATATATGACTTGTGTATAAACATCACTACACTTCCTCGCAGATGAGAAATTTGAATGCTTTTCTTCAACTTGACATACATATTTGGCATCTTATCTAGAAATAAGCTCTGAACGCCAGACACTCTTCAGGTCCTGCTAATATTACGATAGATATTCAACTGGTTTTGAGAGCAAAAATGGAATGAAAGGAGCTACAAAATTTCAAACAGCAAATACAAATCATAACCTATAATGACCATAATCCGTCACAGCTCACTGATGAAATGGGGATAGAGGAGTGGGAAAAAGAATAAAAATGGTGGACGCGAATACCTATGTTTCTAGTGCTCTAGTACAAAAAGTGTACACGATATTATAATCAACAACGTACCTGTACTACATACTATTTAGGTACATCACGGCATATAACCCGTACCGTATCAATATAGCATATTACTATTGACAGAAGAGAGAGACTGTGGAGACCTCTAGTCAAAGATGATATACATGATAACTGGTATGACAAAAGTACAGCGTATGATTTCCTAACCTGAAAATAGTTGTTATAACATTAAAATTAAATATTAGATAGCTGACTGGATTTTCAGTTAAAATGGACAAATTTCTATCAGGACCATATATTGAACAGGTGTATTATAACTATACATCCATGATTATATAGGTGTTCGTGGATCATCAAAGTGCAGCGGTTTTCATACGATTTCAAAAGTCACGGATAGCAGTATGCAACCGGATGGGTGATCGCTTCGAAATACTATAAAGTTAGTTCCCGAATTTAGGGAAAAACTTTTTTTTTGTCATAATTTTATGATGTGTATTCTGGAATATGATATTAATCAATAATAATATTCATTTTACCTATAAAATTACCATTGGACATTACTAGTCAGTAATAAAATATTATTTTATTGGCAAAAACTCATTCAGCTTACTATAAAATACTATAGAAAATTTTTCAATGCCATTCATTTTCAATGAGTTTTTCAATGATACTTTTAATAGTAAAATCATCTATTTTTTCGCGACAGGTGAATTAGAATCTTGCTACTATTGGTTATGATATTGACACTGACAGCACCGCAGCATACGGTGACAAGATTATAATCTAGCTAGCAATTCAGCAGGAAAACAAGCATCGCGTGCTGGCTTAACATAAAAATACTTAAAAATGCAAGCCTTTTTTCAGAATTTTAAAAGAAGATTACAATTTATTGATTAATTTGTCCATTTTTTCACTAAAAACTTTTATTGCATTGAATGGCGATGAATTCTTTGTGTTTCATATACCTTTCCTCTTCTTTTTTTGTTTAATGTTAATTAATGTTATCTAATTGCATTAATATTGATCCAGTTTTAGTTTTTTTGGAATAATTATTTTTCTTTGATGGTTCTTCGGAGGAAACACGTTTTTTCAGTATATTCTTTATTTTGTTAATATCATCCTTCTGCAAAATATCTTTTATATTTATTATATTTTTTAAATCAGTATCCAAGCTATTCCCTGATTTCTAGAAGCAGTTGCAAGGGGGACGACATTGGATTTGTGTCCTAACATTTCATTGAATAAATCAAAATATTCAAATTTTATAACAGCTGCACTACTGGATGTTGCTTTTATATTATCAATTTTTGAATGATATTTTTTTTTAATTTTTAAATTTAAATTCGCACTGCTTCGGTGTATAATGGAAATTTTTCTGGCCAAAATTCGTTGAAATTATTTTTCATACTGCTTCTTTTCACATGATTGGAACAAATTCATATTATTTTTATATTTATATATTAATTCTATTATTGTTGCATTATGAGTCCATTTATTGCTTCTTTCATCGGTATTACTGCAGTATTCGGATGAAGAACTTGGACAGCTTCCATTAGTGGCACTCTTCTGCTGCAATATCAGCATAGATAAAACTCTTGTCTGAAAATAAAATTAAATGAAACGTGTTATTGGTACAATTTTACGTTACATTGATGCTTTACGATGTAAAAAAATTAATTACAAAAAAATAAATAAGTTATAAATATTATGAATAGATGCAGTTCAAAATGAGCAAAAACACAGACAGAGTCTATCTATATATTATATATAGACATATATTATATATGTCTTTATCACGGTTTTTTTAACGGTTTTTCGAACTTCATCTTTCCATAATTTTTACTAAACCCAATCTATATTACTCTAGCTATATTCCCGTGCTGCTGCCCGTGCTGAAAATCTACAGTTTACGTTACGTATACTGTACATTTTCAACACTGGCAACAAATTTTGCATAGTCATTATAAACATAGCCATTATAAATTAATTCCTAAAGACCTCTTTAATGATACAAAATGGTTGGATATAACAGGAATCAGGGCAATAGGAGTAATTTAATTTTATGTTTTCTCTTGGGATACACTGGATGCAGCCTCGCAGTTGTATGTAAGTGCTATACTCAGCTATATTAGAGTGGTGCACATGGCATACACTACATTATTATTGCGCTAAGAATTCTGTTCCGGCTTGATTTCCATTTTCAAATTTTAAATGTCACTGGCTCTATACCGTCTCTTTGACATCATATTGTCTCTGATAGCTCAAAAGTGAGCCGAAACATATAAGTAGATTAATTACTAATAAAGTTGTTTTAATCGTATTAGTTTGCACAAGAATTATTGTGCTTGATTCCTATTGCTCTGTTATATTCAATCATTTTATAGCCATTATACATTCTATCGAAAGTTATTGTAAAAATTATTACAATCTCAATATTTAAATAAAATAATAAATAT
>NW_017259316.1:595991-605146 GCF_001594045.1 Atta colombica | reverse complement strand
TATATACTAATCTAGAATCCGTTAAAAATAAAATAATGATTATAAATTTCTTCACTAAAAAATAGAAAATGAATTACTTGCAACATTTTGTAAGACTATTTTCATTAATATTCTCGCTCCTGTTTCGACTATAATTATTATATAATTTTCCATTTTTGAGGGATTATTAAAATCTTCAAAGATGTAAAAAGTATTTTAATGTGATTCAAGCATTTGCATTACCTATAAGTTTTAGGTTAAAACGATTAAAATAAGTAGATATTCATTACTATGCATATCGAGTTATTTCTACCCATCTCTTTGAATTAAGAAAGTTCCCTTTAGAGTTAACTCTGTCGAATTTATGAACACCTTACTCTTAACGTACTTCCGGTCATATTTGAGTTTCTGAACGCTATAGAGTTAACTAATTAACTCTGACAAGGAGAGGCTACACTCTGCTCTTCATCAATTTTACTCAAACTTGCAGCGATGTTAAAGGAGCCTATTAAATGAACACCTATAAAGCCGTTCCCGAAGATTCGAAAGATAGGAGTGACTAATGAGATTTATTTGCTGGATCTTTGAATTATTGGGTAAGGTTTCCGAGAATAGGAATAATTAGAGCCGTTTGTTTTTTATGTGAGCTGGAAAATGTAATTAGGCTTATCTATGAGTTATAAGGCTACTGGGCTGCCTTCATAAAGCTTATTCTTTAACTTTTCTCTTAACAAGGAGAGGCTATGCTCTGCTGTTCATCGATTTTAATCAAACTTACAGCGATGTTAGAAGAGCCTACCAAATGAACATCTATAAAGCCGTTCGCGCTAATGGACCTTAGAAGCCGCGTAATGCATTTAAAAATCTGGAAAAAATCTGGAAAAAGTCTAATATATTGGAAAGTATACATTTTTGAAAGAGATGTTTTAGACAAAAATGATAGAGTTTAATAAGGTATTTACTGGTTTTATTGGTTTGATCTTGAATGACAAGGTCAAGTCAAGGTTGATGATGCCTCCCCCAAGGTCAAATCAATAAAGCCAATAAATACATCTTATTTAACCCTATCATTTTTGTCTAAGTCATTTTTCTACAAAATGCACTTTCCGAGATATTAGATTATTTTCAGATTTTTTTTTATACACTTTTAAATGCTCATTACTCGACTTCTAAGGTCCATTAGCGCGAACGACTTTATAGGTGTTCATTTGGTAGGCTCCTCTAACATCGCTGTAAATTTGATCAAAATCGATGAAGAGCAGAAAGCTTCGCTTTGTTAAGAATAAAAATTAAAGACTAAACTTTATGAACCCAGCCCAGTAGCCTTATAACTCACAGATAAGCTAATTACATTTTCCAGCTCACATAAAAAACAAACGACTCTAATTACTTCTATTCTCGGAAACTTTACCCAATAATTCAAAGATGTCAAAAGATAGCAAATAAATCTCATTAATCACTCCTATCTTTTGAATCTTAGTTCCAAAAGATAAATCATAATAATTAAATCAAAATCAAATATCAAAAAAAAAATAAAAAATGCATCTCGTTCATAATATAAGATTTATATAAGAAGTACACACACACACACACACACACACACACACACACACACACACACACACACACACACACACACACAGTGAGTAAAAAGTCTCGGACTGGTAAAATGTCTCGTAAACTAAGCATTTCCGAAAGAAATGTTTCCCACAAAAATTGTAAGATTTCAAATGATCCATTCAGAGATCTGATCTTGGGTGACATCGCTGAGGTCAAATCAAGGTCACATCGATTTTTTTTAATGGAACATCTTATTTTTTATTTCAGAATCTAATAATTAGTATCAAGAACTTTCCAAAACACAGAATAAAGTTTTTATTGAGTAGTTTTTGAGTTATAAGTATTGAAAGTTACAATATCGCCGACATTAGCATGATGCGAAGTGTTCAATCGATGGTTCTCTCTTGAATGTTGTTCAGGATTATGTCCTGGATAATATTTCTCAAAATCAAAGCCATTGGAGATTGTACCTCTTATTTTTATTTTTACGTAAAAATGAATTTTTAAATTCATTTTAAATTAATAATTTCAAAAATGAAAATAAGAGGAATAATCTCCAATGGCCAAATATTTGCAGTTAAATAAATCATTATATCACGTGTTTTTCTTATCCATACAATCTTACTCTATCACTGTACACAGACTCAATATTTATTTTTATATAGTAAAACAAGAGTTAAAGATTAACCTCACTAAAATTTGATAACATCCGATTTCGCAAATCTTTTTTCAAAAAAACAATATCGAGAATATACAGGGCACATCAAAATTTTTTTTGGCCAACGACTACATATTTAATAATGAATTTTTTACTAAACAGGATTCATTCTAAAAATAGTTCACGATAGAACGATACACATGAGCTTAATTCAGTAGAAACTCCGCTATCTCATATTAGAAGCCTATCTCATAATAGGCGACCTTATCTTATCGAATCAACATGTATTCCAAATAATAAATTTCTAAAATAATTAATCCAAAAAATTATAGTTAGTTTCAGCTACTCTCGATTTCATCTTCTCAATCCCAAGATTGCACGAGATCTGTTCTCTGATGAAAAAAATTGAGTTCCTTGATCAAAATAGAAACCACGAGTGCACTGTCTCAAGCGACGTAATAACGCTTTGTATTTGCGTTGACTCGCACCAAAGATTTATTTGAGTGCTTCCAATTTGTGGCACGCACTCACAGAGCGATAAGTCGCAAGAATGATATTCTTCCATTCCCCCCTCCTAACTCCCTCTCGATTCACTTCCCATGTGAATCTTGTAATTTGGACGTAACATTGTTTCGAATTAATTAGATTGCAAATTACATTTATAAATGTTTAATTTTGTAGTGAGACCCAAAGTTATAAAGGCAGCTAAAGAGGGATTGAAAAATTCACTGAGAAGCTATATGCTTAGACCAGTAATACGATCAGTAGAAATGGACGAGCCATTAGAATATCTTACAGAGATGAGGCAAGTGGTCATACTCTTTATCAACATCATCACAACGGTTGTTAGTAATGAAGAATTGATCTCGCTCGTTGACACGACTTATAAATTAATCTGCGGGTAAATACCCAAATTTATTTATTTTTATCTGATTTTTTTTATTATCTAGAGCTATATTAATAATTATATTATATTAACACAATAAACCGCAAAAATAACGTTTTTTTATTAAATATTAATATATATATAATTTAAAAAAGAACTTATATATAATCCATATATATATAATTTTATATATATATACATATGTATATAATATTATATCGTTATGAATATTTTTTTTAATAAGTATAAACAATGAGTTTTTATTTTTCAAGGGTAGTTAGTGAAATGAACGGATGCGTAAACAAGACATCTCTTTTCGACAAAGGCCTAATGTTTCTTTGCATATTTGGACTGCGAGGCGACAAACACGTGTTGGAATCACAGATCGGATTGAAATGTGCCAATAGGGTGCGGCAAGATCTTCTAACGATAAAAAACGTACAATCTGTGACAATCGCTGTTACCACTGGAATGACATATTGCGGTGTAGTTGGTCATATTTTACGAAGGGAGTACACTGTGATCGGAATGGCAGTGAACAAAGCAGCCCGTTTAATGGTCGCATACAGTAACAAAGTAATTTAAATCAGAAAAAAATAATGATTTAATTTTTGTTCATATTCTGTTTGTTATCATTTTATAGATGTAGGCAAATAAACTCTCTTTCGCAAATATGTTATTAAATTGAAAAACAAGTTACCATCGACATTAAATTTTAACACCTTTATAATTAAAACATAACAAATATTTTACTTTTATTTTATGTAGCAGTGTAACTTTTATCTTTAAGGTAATATGCGATCGAGAGAGTTTTTTGCGCTCTCGTCTTGAAACGAGACACTTTATACTGCAAGAGCCAAGACATCTGAAAGGAATCACAAATGTCGGTCCGGTTTATGAGTTCCAAGAACAGATAAAGTATTTAAAAATTTTTTAATGTCGTAATTTTCTGAACATTGCCATTTATTTTTATAAAGTGTTATTTCTTAAAAATACATGAATTTATATTTGATTGTAGATTTACTACGCCTGAATTAATACAGAAAAAGTATCCTTTGCTTGGACGACAAAAGGAAATCAAAATTTTTCAACGAATGCTATCAGATTTGATAACACAATTCACTTTGGATGGAACAACACATGATTTGCAGCTCGAACACAATATGCTAATTATAAAGTGGGTGAAATATAATATTCCATTGAAATTTTAATTTAATTTTTTAATTTGTAATTTTCTTGATTATTAATTTGCAAATTATTTTTATAACATTTATTAATATTTTTGTATTAATCTTATCTATCTTTTATTTATAATCTTATTATCTATTTTCTTATTTATAATCTGATTTTTAGAGGTCTTCTTTTTTAGAGGTGAACCAAGAATCGGCAAGACGAGATTGTTGGATGAAATTGCACTGAATATACCTGCAAATATATCACGCAACTATATTCCTTTGGTCATGAGCGATGCTAAGGTTGACTGCTTGCGATGCAAGACTTTTTTTAACACATATTTAATTTAATCGATGTTAGAAGTAACATACATAAAATCGAAAGTTTACTATTCTTCTTTTATCATATTTTAATTAGAAATTATTATTATTTCAGTAAATATGCATTTTAAGTTATTCATTTCATCGATTTCAATGGAAATCGATCTTTAGATATGTTGTAGGGGAGAGTGTCCACCTGAGTGATTTTCCACAAGAATTAAGTGGACGACATTGGTTTAGAAGATATAATAAATTAAAGTTTTACAATAAAGTCATAGCATACAACTTTCCACGCGAAGCAATTTTCATCCCACCTCCCCTTTGCTTAGGACACAACTTTTCAAAGAAATATAGTAAATCTCGGAAAGTTGTGCGCTCCGAAGCAGGGAGGGGGGATGATGGGGTGAAAGTCGTTTCGCATCAAAGCAAGGGGATTTTATTATAGAATTTTAATTTATATTTTTATTATATCTTCTAAACCAATACCATCTCCCACTTAATTCTTATGGGAAATCACTCAGAACACTCTCCTCTAAAGAACATTGAAATCGATGAAGCGTAACTTAAAATGCATATTTACCATTATTTTAATAAAGCACTTATCTATTAAATAATTATTAATTAAATTTTTTATTTTTTCCAATTACAGATTAAATTAAGAGTCAGAATAGAGTTAAAAAATAAGTGGTTTTTTTTTTAACATAGACTTCTTACAGTTTGATCCATCTGATATTTTCCATACCATTGGGCCTCAGTGTCGTCACTACTCCGAGCGAGCGCGAAGAAATACTGATGTCACGATTAGGCCGTATACGTAATCCAGAATTTCTTTGTGCCCTTAATCAGCCCTTCAATGTGCAGTTCAAGATGAATTCATATTACACAGCACTATCTAGGAAGCAAAAGCACAATGTATTGCGCAAATTTCTACTCAAATTAATGAAAAACTGTTTCAAGGAACTATGGGTGATAATTATCGATGACACTCAACATAGTGACAATGATTCTATGAAATTGTTTCGTACGATGATCAAACAAAATACAGTCTTCTTCATCCTCAGTTTTGGACGTATGTTCAACAGCAATTACGAAATATACTCCAATATTTCGGAGAAAGCACAAGTATGAACATTGAAATCGATAATTAAAGTGATTTCTTTAATATTGTCAATAACGCGTCTTTTCTTTATTTTTCATAATTAATATTTTATAAAAAATAAAAATGTTGCATTAAATTTACATGTGCGATATATTCTTTTACATTTAACTTTATTGCTATACTACGCAGAGATATACGCAAAACTATAAATTATTTTTTATTATTAATAGATCATCGAATTGGGTTGCATAGACAAATGGTATCACGCAGCGCTTGCATGTCAGTTTCTTGATGTAGACGGAATTCCTCCGGAACTCGAGAGGTTGGCCATTCTAAATAATTTTTATTAATAAATAGTCACAACATATATAGATTTCTTTGTGGCTATATTTTGTGTATTTGCACTTCATATTTTTAGATTGATTCAAGAAAAAAGTTTTGGTAATCCAGGATGGATAGAAAGTTATTTGCTGAGTCTCACGCAATCTGGTAATCTTGTAACAGTGCATATCAGCAAAATACTTGCCGAGGAAATGGGTTATGTGCTTCCTCCCATTTATATGCTAAAAAGGTCTTATTATTTTATTTATACTTCTAGATTCTAATTTATCTGATATCTTTATTTTCTCTTGAATATATAATTTTGTAATGTAAAATTAAATTATGTAAAAAGAAGAAATATTTAAAACAAAAAAATTAATTCAAATCTTTCCAAATATCTTTTCATTGTAGATAATAATTTTACTAGGTAATAAATAATGAAATATTTTTTCTTACTTGCAAATATATTAATATTATTAATAACAGTTGATTAATATAAAATTATTACAAATACATAATGATCAATAAATGTTTAGATCTGAAGATATCTTAGAAGATTTTCCAAATAACGAAGAAGAACGTTCAGACAAGTGGAAAATGTACAGAACAAGCTATCGTGTATATTCTCTTCTGTTTCTTCTCTTTTGTTTTATTAATTATTTCTAATTAAGAAATTATAAGATATTCGTTTTAATTTTAGAATAATTCAATATCTCCGATGATGTTGCAAACCATTTATAAAACGGGAATGTCAATTAATGATGAGGAAACAATTGCCGTTTGCAAATTTATAGAAGGTTTTGAAGAGGGAGATACTGAAGTGACAATGGACGGTAATTAAGATTATTTTCGATAAATTAATAATAATAATAATAATAATAAATATTCAGATGAAAAGAGCCAGCGTCAATGACCTTGACATACGTTCAAGATTGAGCTTGAATAACCTCCAACAAGTTTTAGCTGCCGTTTGTTATTTGGTAAAAAGTTATTAACAAAAAAATTTGAAAAATAACATCTCATTTTTGCTACAAGTAATATTAAGAATTATCCCTATATTCTCTCCTGATTATCTATAATGATTTTCCACGCTAAGCGAGATCCACTTCACTTCATCTCTTGCCAAGGGGCACATGATTTTCAACGCAAAGCGAGTTCCAACCCCATCTTCATCCCTGCCAACGGGTGAAGATGGGATTGGAATTCGCGTAGAAAGTGATGCACTCCTCGGCAGGGGAGGGAAGTGGAGTGAAACTCGTTTTACTTAGAAAGTCATTATTCTCCATAAATAAGAGGTGTAAGGTAATATTTAATACTATTATATATACAGAGTATATCAAAAGTTTGTAAACGATCGAATATCTTGGAAGCAAAATATTTTTGAGAAAAATGTTTTAGACAAAAGTTGTAGGAGTTAAAAAAAATCTATTCACTAATCACATTCGCTTGACTTTGGATGGCGTTGTTAAGATTAGGTCAAATTGATTTTTTTTAATGGATATTTTTTTGATGCCAGAATCTAACTGGAGTCAAGAGCTTTTCAAAACTCTATAATAAAATTATTTTTCATTAAATATTTTTTTAGTTATTACAGACATGAAGATTATTGTACCGCCGGCATTAATATTATACAAGATGTCCGACCGACACTAAAAACTTTTTGAATATTGTTCAGGATAATCATGAACAGGATAACATTTATTAAGAACAAGGCTGTTTGAGGTTGTACTTGTTATTTTCATTTTTGCACAAGAATTCATTTTTCATAAAAATGAAAATAAGAGGTACGATCTCCAATGACTTTAATCTTGACAAATGTTATCTGAGACATGATTCTGAACAGTATTCAAGAGGTTTAGGCCATCAATTGGATACCTTGCGTAATGCTAATGCCGGAGGTACTATAACCTTCAAGCCTTATAACTAGAAAATATTTAATGAAAAATAACTTTATTAGTGTTTTGAAAAGTTTTTAATACTATTAAATTATTGCATCAAAAATAAATGCTCTATTTAAAAAAATTAGTTTGACTTTAATTTGACAATGCCATCCAAGGTCAAGCAGAAGTGATCAGTGAATAGATTTTAAACCCTACAACTTAGTTTGAAACAACTTTTGTTTGAAACATTTTTCTCAAAAATACTTTGCTTCCGAGATATTCGATCGTTTCCAGACGCCTTGTATACTAAAAATAAGACAATATTTCTTAAATTTCTTTTATTAATAACTTTTTAACAACGACTGAAATCTGTTGGAGGTTACTCATGATCTTAACAACATATCAAGATCAAGGTCATTGGTACTGACTCGATCTCTCCATCTGAACATTTATCATATGTTTTTATAAATTAATATTTATTTCTGTTTATATAGTATAATATTTTGAAATATATATTTAGTTAATTTGCACAATATTTCTATTTTTTTGTGTCGTATAATTTTATAATTATCCTATATTATATCGCTAGCAATGATTTTGAAAATTTTCGACTCGTTAACACCATTGGATCAAATGTTATTAAAATGCGCGTCAGTATTGGGAGAAATTATTAATAGAAACATGTTACAAAACCTAATGGAAGATAAATCTACGAGAGAAATTGGACTCGGTAAAGAAATATCTAGGATAATACAAATGTTGTAATAACAATCCTCTACAATTCTTATAGAATGAATAATTTAAATAATTATATAACTTTGTTGCTATTAAATATTATTCAAAGTACTTATTATTATCGTAGCTGTCAAGAAACTCTTTGAGATTCGAATTTTTGGATGCGCACGAGGTGATTTTACTATGAGCAGTAGACCGTTGGTATTTAATAGAAATAGATCGCTGGTATTTAATGGAAATAGAAATACAAAGGAACCTATGCTCGAGACACAAATTGCGTGCAAATGTGTGAATCTTATGATACCAGGTAGTGAAACAAATATTCGAATATAAAATATAAAATTATGCCGCTTAAAATTTTTTATTATATTCGCTTAAAATTTTTAATAAAAGCCAAATTTATTTAGACGAACTAACTGATTTACCACGATATACGTCTTGTGGTTTGATGTATTTCAAAATGTCGATGTTCCGCGAAACTACTTACAGGTGATGATTTTACTATTCAGATATAATAATAACAATAGACATATACACACACATT
>NW_017259316.1:586673-595891 GCF_001594045.1 Atta colombica | reverse complement strand
TGTAGGATTTAAGATTCAAATATTAATAAAATCGATTGTGTCTTTTTATATTTTTATATATAAAGATCACTCACAGAAAATCACAAAATGGAATTACATAGCAAGGCATTAAAATATCTTCGGCAACATACTAAACGATGTATAGCTTGTGGCGAGATACAATTTGCAAGATTATTAGGAAAAACGGCTGTGCAGGAAATTAAAAAAACAAAACTAATTGACCTTAATGAGGTACATCAACTTGAAGAAACAACTTATGTCAAAGAAGAGGCAAAAAACGGTATTTTATCCGAAATCAGTTTTGAATCCAGCATGGATTAGGCATTATACATATAATTAAGCTTTTATTATAGATATGCAGCAATTTTGAAATAAATGAAAAACTTTTATATTATATTGTTGTAATTATATGTATAATATAAAGAATTAAAAATTACAATAATTTTATAATAATCTAAAGAAAATATTATTACAAGATATGCAAAAGGCAGCAGAAAGGACACCGATTCGTTTTAACATCTTTCAAAAAGTCAGAAAACTTACCAAGACCTTCTCTAACGTCGACTTCGCCAACTGTCAATGCCATCTTATCTTAATGACTATCTATGCTCAGATGTTAGAACATTGTCAAGGAATCGGTGAGTCAATCAATATTGTGCAACGACTATTATACATATTGTCCTTTTGGAAGGTTTTATTTCTCGGGATTGTTCGGATAGATGATGAAGGAAAGTGAAGAATGTTTTAAAGGACGCTTAGACTTTATCTCACAGGTATACGCGCAGAGGCACACTTTTTATCGCTCCGGAATATGAGTCAATATCTTGAAGGGACGCTATTGAATATCAATCATATTTTAAATATTTTGAGTCAAGGAACTTAATCCTTATTCAGGAGACCACGTGTGATTTCTGAAAAACAATGGGAGTGAGAAAGAAAAACGAAGTCTTATGATTCTAAAATAAATAGAAATTGATGCACGTCATATTAACAATATTATAGTTTATTATTAAACAATTTTTGATGTATTACAATATTTGCAATGATTACGCCAAATACTATCATTTTAACGTGATTAAAATTAATCTAAAGTTTATCCTTATAAAGATGTAGAAAAAATAATACTTAACAGAAAATTGTTCGATTTTATAATAAGCACTTTATGAAGTTGATGAAAAAATTGTACACGATAAAAAAAATGTTACAGTTTGAAATGCGTACTGTGGAGATAGAATACTAAATTATTTACAAATATACAATTATTTATTCATATTGTGTTTATAATAATAATAATTGTTATTAATATTATTGTTATTAATATTATTATTACTACGATATATTATCATATTAGGATCAACAAATTCGAAAAATTATGGGCAAGTATGAATCTGTGCATTTGAAAAAATAGGCGATAAATTTTTAATAATCAATTTCATTAACCGTGACGGAAAGAAAGTTGTAAAAGAAATCTACACGAGATATGGATGAGGTGATCGCGAAAGGAATACCCGGATGTCAACATTGGGTGGCTGTCCAGTTACATCAGTTTGAATTTTGTTTGGATCAAAATAATCAGGGCCGATGACATAGACATCTGGTAGAAGAGATTCTGTTGCGCGGAAAAATCTATCAATTAGTGACTAAAAAGAATCATCAGGGTGGATGAAATATTCATTGCGGAGGAGGAGGAGGAAGATCGGGAAATTCTTCCAGAATTTTCATGCTCGAAGTTGAGTTAGTAGGTGATTGTGGGCGAGATAACGGGGGATAAACTAGATAGAAGAGTTAGAAGGGGGATGTCTGGAATTAGAAGTGGGATATCTGAAAAGATTCGCTCCGTCAGAACGCCCAATACAAATGACGAATATCGAGGAGAAAAAAAAGGAGGAGATATCGATACATTTTGGTGAATCGATCAAACCGGAAGGGCCGACAAAGCCGATGGTGGCAAATGTGATGAAGGTTCTAGCGGAATAGGATCCTCCGCTAGGTCTACTCGACTCCGAGAATGATTTAAGATCGCGAAGTATTCCTGGTAGGCTTTGGCCAGCAGTCTGCAAGTTTTTTAAGTATGCCTGGATTCGAAGCCATCTCAGTGACGCCGAGGGCATTATTTATTCGAAGTCTCACTAAAGATTGTAATTAATTAGGCTCCCGAAGTAAATGAAAAAAAAAGAGACTTATTTTTAGATTATTGTCGGATATCGGAGTGCCATGTTATTTAAGAGGGCTTCAACGATCTGATTTTTAGTAGCAATGGTAATGGATTCGGCCTTGGAATTCGTGCACAGATGAATTCACTAACTAGTAAAGATGCGTCTTGTATTAGAGAGCGGTTTCTCTTTTTGAATGATTGCTCTGTGTTTCGTGATATCGCGATTTATATAGGTCTTTTTTTGAAAGTTCCTTAGATAAGATGTGTCTAGTTGGGAAATCGAGGAATCAGGTTAGTGGGATTTTCTTCTCCTTAAATAATTTAACTGGTCATTGGAAATTTGCCTTTAAGCTAGCTCTGCTTGCGGTTAGATTTAATTTGTTTTTATTCTTACTGGTGAAAATACATCACCTTCCTGAAAGATTTCATGGTCGCCCATTAGTGATTTTCGTTACAGAGGGAAAATGAGTTGTGAATTACCGATTTCTTTTCTTATCATCGTTTGGCTTAATTATAAACGGGAAAAAATTATCTACGTTTTATCCAACTGCTTTCGCGTTGAGCGATGAACAAATATCCTGGACTAGTTAATCGTTCTTCTTGGGAAGCAAGAAGCGTGACTCGCAGCTTTGTGCTAATTTTCCCAATATTGAAAGATGTCATTATTAAATTTATAACTCTGTCTTAAGATTACGCGTGGGATTATTATCATTGGAGCCATTGATATTGGTGTGAAATAATTAAATATTTCACCTTCTCTTGAGTATTGTATCCGCGCTATCATCCTTATTATCGCAGGGATCATTTCGCGATCCGGTTTAGCACCTTAGTACTAACGTAATTTTGATAATGATTATTTGACGATTTCCTTTTCCATTCCTTTGACATTCAAAAGGAGATTTAAGGCTTGATTTCCAATGCGTTAATACTATATAATTAATTATTATCGCAGATCATTCGATTCTAACAAACTAATTTTTAGGCCGGAAAATTTCCTCGAATTTGTGTTATCGATTTGTTCGTTCCTTACTTTATTGATCGAACGTTCGCGAAACGAAGAAATCATGGCCTATTAGACATAATAATATTTTCTAATCTCTTTAAAGACCCCCCCCCTTTTAATCTCGCACAGATCTTATGGAAAACGTCCCTCGGAAAATTTGGCTGGAATTAAAATATGTTATTGTCTTCGACATCCTGAACAAAAGTCTTTAATTTCAGTCAATTTAATCGAAGGACATTTTTCATAAGATCTGTGCTGAATTCTTTATAAATCATTATAATTTAAAACCTTATTCTATTTCAGGAAAACAAGACATAATCTTGACGGCGATTTTGGAATTTGTGGAAATCTGTTTAGCAAATAACAATGTACCTCAAGCTCGCAGACTTCTGAGTGATGCTGAAACTCTGATTCAACAAGTAAGTAAAGCGGATAAACATAGTAATAACAGGATAACATAATATAATAGGATAAAAATAGTAAAGTAGGTTTAAAAAAAGACAAATTAATGGTACTTAACGATAGATAGCCGAGTCCGATGAAGAAAATTCAATCTTCCTGTTTTATCTCACCGCAAAAATTCAGACGTTTCAAGGTAAATGTCATTTAGAAAGCGGTTTAATATCCGAAGCAAGCAAGAAACTGAAAGAGGCAATGATCAGTCTAGGCTATCATTTTCCTCGACGCAAATTCACAATTGACTTAAAGTCTATAACTCAACTCAAATTGCTAAGATGGAGATTGATCTGTCCTAAGCGTTGGAATACCGCCGACGAATTTACTATAAATTATATCGAGCAATTGGCTAATTGTTTGGCATTGATGTTTGTTGTTTTCAGAGTAAGATTCATTATTTAATAAATAAGATTCATTATTAAATTTTAAGACTCAACATAATTGTTATTAATTATAATTTAAAGGGAACAAAACATATGAAAAAACATGCACGGCTAGCGGCCATCTGGAGCTTAAACGCTGCACTAGATGCGTCAAATGATTTTTTCACACTCTGCACTTCGTTCACGAACATGATGATTATTGCCCACGTCTACCAAATCTTGTGATATAGCCCAAATTTAAAATTATTTAAAACTACCAAAAGTTCTTAAATTAATGAAATCAATTAATCAATATAATAAAACTTATTATCAATCATTTGTAGCACTATTAAGTATATTATTTTTTGTTATTGAAACAAGAACATTTGTTACATTATTTAATTATTTATGAGTAGGTCAATTGTTCCTTATTTGGAAAAAGAAGCTCTTAGTATCTGTGCAAAGAAAGGAGATTTACTTGAATTTCAAGAGCTCAAAGTCATTGCTGAACTTTATGCAGGGATATTTTTTTCACGATGGTTGAGAGGAGAAATCAACAAAGCGATCAGAATCGGCTTTATCACGTTGAGGATGGCACAAACTATGGACTCTATGTTCCTCAAATTGCTCATACTACCAAGATTAATACACTTGCTCATGATTTCATGTCGTCATTCGGAAGTCGTGACTTTGCTAAGGAAGTTAGGTAGGTTTTCCAAATCAATAAACAGACAAACTTTAATCTTAATATAATATTCTTAATGAATTTTATATATATCTTGTAAATATATCTAATAAATTGTATAAATCAAATTAATTGATATTTTAACAATACATATAAAAATATATTTGAAACTTGTATTTACAGAATTCGTATCGCGAAATTCGGATAAATCAGGTCGGACTTGGTATTACGCCATGTGTGCTGATGTGCAACTTGATACCGGTCTCACAGTCTTGTCGTTTCAAAATTGCGATAAATATTACAACCAAGAAGGAGAGACCATAATCAGTCTCCACGATCCCGAAGCGGAAAGGAGATATTTCACATCTATGTGGTTGTGGTAAATATGAAAAATTTCGCTTTATAAAAATCAAAGAAAATTAATCTTTTTTTTAAAAAATATACATTATTCAAGGTGCATCAGAATGCAGCAATGGGAAGCTGCGAAAGTTTGGAACAGCAGGAACGTGACGGCTGAGAGTACAATGGATGAGCATAAGGTGGCAGCGACAATTACTGCATTGAAGAAACTTGAGGGACTGTTAATTTTATACGGTAAAATATCTGAATATTTGAACATTATGCAAATATATATATATTATATATATATATATTTGCATAATGTTCAAATAATAATCTCAACACACATACACACACACACACACACACACACACACACACACACACACACACACACACACAGGGTGAAAAATTTCAAACGTAATGGGCCAAATATCTTAGAAAATATGGAAAATACGGAAAAATGTTTCAGATAAAAGTTGTACGGTCTGAGGGGATACAAATACTAATCAAATAAATTGTCTAAAAAAATCAACTTTTTAAGGTTTAATATCATCGCTTTTTTTTTTAATGGAATTATATAATTTTTTTATATAATATGATTCTTCTGATTATTCCGCACATAAAAGTATGTAAGTGAAGCTATCGAAAAATTAATAGTTTGCGAGATATTTTATATTTTATGTATTTTTATGTGAATTGTGTGTTGTCTACATAATTAAATGACTACAAGGCGATTGGAGGTTAAATGATGGAAAAGAAAGCAGAAAAAAAAAAAAAAGAAATAAACTTTATTAATCTTCGAAAAAGTGAAAGAAACAATTTAAAAAAAAAAGAATTTTTACATAATGAAATAAATTCATACATTCTTTTGAAAAAGGAAAATTTCAATAATAATGTAAGTGTTCGAAATGTTATCCTCTTGCATTTATGCAAGTTTGCAATATTCGTTAAAAGTTATTATGCACATTTTGTAATTTGTCTCTTGAAATTATTTGGTACGCTTCGCGTATTCTTAACATATTTTTTCTAATATAATAAATTGGAGAATTAACATAAACAATTTTTTGGATTCTGCTTCAAAAGAAAAAATCTAGGCAGGTCAGATCAAGTAATCTGGCTGGCCAAGATACTGGAATTCCTCGATTTATCTATCAGAATTTGTATTTCTATCATTTGTATCAGTATTTTATCAGAATTTGTATCTCTTCAGACCGTACAATTTTTATCTGAAACATTTTTCCGTATCTCATATTTTCCGAGATTCGGCCTATTATTTGAAATTTTTTTCTGTATATATACCTACATGTATGTATATATAATTATTATTAAAGTAAAGTCTCAATTTTTGCAGTAAGAGAGATTACTAACAGAAACATAAACGCATTGCAAACGTTTATGGAAATCAAGCACGAATTCAGACATATCAAAAGTATGATAAAAATAATAAAAATTGCAATTCCCAGGTATAAAAATATGTTTATTATTAATAATTACTTTAATTTATATATATAATTTATATTTTATTAACTCGCGTAAAATAATTTAAAGAATTATAACTCAAAATTACTTTGACAGTACATTGAAATTTTTTATTTATTATCTTCATTTAAAGAATTATTTTAAGAAATCAAAATGGTTGCAGGTATATGTTGATGAAAGCTTATTATTACATGACACAATTGCAAAAAAATGCTGCAATTAAAATGCTACAGAAAACGAAGAAATTTTGTATAAAAGTAGACAACAAAATGATTTATGCATGGGCAAATCATTGTCTGCAGGTATGTTAAAATTTTATTTCTATTATAATATCACATAATCTGGATTAAACTTTATTATATTTAGGATTGGCTAGGTGTCATATCTTTTATACACAAGGATTTGTGGATAGAAAAATCTAGGGAGCTACGTGATGAATGGGATGAAGTAAATGCCAATGATTCAAAAATGATTCCTTATACATTTCCATTACCAAAATATATGTTATGAATATCTATAATTTTAATTTAAATAATAAATATAGGGTGTCCCGTAAGTTTTAACCAATTGTTTTTGTGTAGATAGAGCGAACTAAACTGAATCAGAAAGTCCTCTATTATTTTGCAATTTTTGCAATAATTAACAAGATATTAATTACTAAAAATTGTTAAATATTGGTCTTGAATAATTTTTTACTCAAATACTATCAACTTTATAGAAAAATTGCAAAAGACAACAATCATTTATTTTCTTTTCATAAAGTTGTTAGAATTTTTTCAGAATTTTTTCAGAATTTTGTAATACTGTATTTTCTCATGAAAAAATAAGAAAATGTAGTACTAGAAAGTTGATAAAAAATTTTGAAAAAATTCTATAACATAAAATAAAGAAAAATATACAACCTCAGTGAGAAATGATATTGGAATCTACATTGCATCGATGTTGATTCAATATCGATTTCATTGTCATTTCTCACTGGGACGTGTCACAATACTGGAATATATAATACATTGATATTGTTCTGCAAATGGGTAAGTTTGAATTGGTTATCTCACCACAATCTATATAGCTATATTTATTTTGTGGCTCACCAAATACAGATTGTTTAAATGTTATTTATATTTGTTGATCATTGTGCAACGGTACATGGTATGCGTTTTGTTAATGATAATTCTTATGCCGAGTAGTTAGAAGTGGTCTGTATTAAGTGAATGGTGATCAATATAAACAAGCCAATGCTATTCGAAAGATACCTACATATCTTTCTTCTGAATTAATGAAAAACAGGGACGTTTTAGAGCTTAGATCTATTGTATGAACCAGAGATTTGAAACAGAAAAATTAAAAAATTTATATTATTAGGTGTACAATTTTGCTTCCGCCGTTTTTTTCCGAAATTCGAGGCTTTATTGTAAAAAACTGGTTATACATTTATGATTCAAAATATTGTCCATCGTTGGCCACTACTTTCTCCCATCTTTCGGGTAGCGTACAAATCCCGCGTCGAAAAAACTGGTCATCTTTTTGAGGCTATCCACGAATCGATCCAATTTTTTATTTCTTCATAAGACCGGAAGTGCTGGTCAGCCAGGCCATGTGCCATTGATCGAACCAAGTGATAGTCAGAGGGAGTAACGTCTGGAGAATACGGAGGGGGGGGTAGGACTTCCCATTTCAACGTTTCCAAGTATGTCTTGACCACTTTCGCAACATGGGGGATTGTCATGCTGCAAACTCACTTTATCGTGTCTCTTGTTGTTTTGCGGCCGTTTGTCTTTCAATGCTCAGCTCAAACGCATCAATTGCGTTCGATACCGATCACCTGTGATTGTTTCAGTCGGTTTTAACAGTTCATAATACACTACGCCGAGCTGATCCCATCAAATACAGAGCATGACCTTGGAGCCGTGAATATTCAGTTTGGCCGTCGATGTGGAAGCATGGCCGGGAACTCCCCATGATTTTCTGCGCTTGGGATTATCGTAATGAACCCATTTTTCGTCCCCAGTCACAATGCAGAAATCCCTTCCGTCTTTGCCTTTCAAGCAGCTGTTCACAAGCAAACAAACGCCGTTTAACATCTCTCGGCTTCAATTCGTACGGCACCCAATTTCCTTGCGTCTGAATCATTCCCATGGCTTTGAGGCGTTTTGAAATGGCTTGTTGAGTCACTCCCAATGATCGTGCCAATTCTTCTTGATTTTGACACGAGTCTTGCTCAAGTAATACCTCCAATTCTGCATCTTCGAAAATCTTCTTTCTTCCACCGCTATGCCGGTCTTTGACGTCAAAATCACCGTTCTTAAAGCGTTGAAATCACTCACGACACGTTCTTTCACTAATAGCGGCCTCACCATAAGTATTTGAGAACATTCGATGAGCCTCAGCCGCAGATTTCTTCATATTGAAGCAAAAAATTAAAACCTCCCGCAAATGACGAGAATTTGGCTCGTAAATTGACATTTTCAATCGAGAATAACTTTATGATGCAGACACAAATCGACTAATGTTTCTATGGGGTTATGTTGACAGATGTCCAAGTTTATTGTATGACGTCTATGATCTATTTATTTCGACCACCATTTACCGCTAAAGCCATCTATAGGAAAACGGCGGAAGCAAAGTTGTATACCTAATACTTAATTTATTTAAAAAAAAAGTAAATAATTAAATATAGAAAACGTGCGTCCACGTGTATTTTGTTGTATCAACGCTAATCATATTTTTCAAAATAAA
>NW_017259316.1:586172-586573 GCF_001594045.1 Atta colombica | reverse complement strand
AATTTTCTCTTTCTTTTTTTTATCTTTTTTTTTTTAGTCTGACAAAAACTATCTTTTTATCTCTACAAGGTCTCAGTGCACTATCGCTCGTGCTCATTGATCCGCGTGAGTGCATTTATACAGATTATTATGTCATAAACAATTTGTGCCATATGAGAAAAATATCGGACGAAATTATTGGCAATTATTTATTGCACATATAAAGTGTAACTGCTTATTCGAATTGGTCTACATTGAATATTTGATGTAATATATTAAAATAATAACAGCGACGATGTTTTTTATTTATAATTTCGAATATTAAATAACTACTTAATACTATTTAATTTATTGTATATTATATATTATTAAACTTATAAACTATACACATAAATAATATAATATTTTTGAGGCTTCCATGA
>NW_017259316.1:582337-586121 GCF_001594045.1 Atta colombica | reverse complement strand
TATATATATATATATATATATTTTATCTTGATATTGTATATTATTAAATCGTTTAAATTAATAAAAATAAATGTTTTATGAATATTGCAATTTTATTTATTATTAGAGGGCGAAAATTAATCTGATAAAGTAATTCTCGTCATGGTGAAGTGCATGGTGTAATAAGCAAATAAAAAATTTCTACAGATATGCAACAGATGAATAAATTTCGTTCCAGTATATCGCTATTATGAAGAAAAGTGTACTTGGATCCAAATTTGATTGGTTATTTCCAGTATGCTCTCCTCATCATGCGCAATCAGTGCAATGCGTCAGCTGTCTTATTACACCATGATGAAATTGATTACAATGTTTATAAAACTTTTTTTGTTTTTTGGCATTTAACATGTATCAAAACACAGAGATAATCCACAAATCTAGCATAGCTTCCATGCACATAAATTATATTCTGTAATATTTCTATTTTTGTAAATGTACGGATATTATTGCTTTTCTTATTGTTCGGATAAAAATTGGAGCTGTGTTATTATTGTCCATTATGCATTATTATTATTATTGTTTATAAAACTAACACGGAAAACATTAAGCAGTTACGAAATCTAAACATTATTTAATTTCTGATGCACTCCTTTATTATCTACACGTCTCATTATACCAGATGTGATGATCACATGCAACACTGTTACACAGTAGTGTTACACAGTAGTCAGAAAAGACTAATAAATGCAGCCTACGTTTCTTTAAATACTAAGCCGTCCACTTCTGTATGACAGTGAAATAAGAAATACAAATAGTCAAGGATAAGAACCTGTACTTAACTTAGCTAATTCAAGAGAACTTCATGATACAAGGATATTATGTCATATAATCATCTATTTAATTAATTCCATTATATAATTAAAAATACGAATAATAACAAAACATTTTTAATTTTTTATTTTATATTTTATCGTCAAGAACATAATTAGCTAATTTTTATTTAAATATATAAGTTTCATTAGATAAATTTACTCATTATTCTCCTGTATAGAGAAAATACACAAAATAATTACTACATGATAGTCACTAGCTAAATCTGTACAATACACTTAAATTGAAAAATTAATGTAATAGGAAAATGTAATAACTATATATAAATTAATGTAATAACTATGTAAATTAAAATTTATGTAGTTTTATAATATTTAATTCTATTAAGTATATAAATTAAAATTTACATACACTTATTATTATTCTTTGTATAAAAATGCAAGCATGTTGGAGAAAGATTATTTTATTGAGTTCTTATTATTTTCTTTAATTATCTGCAATAATATATAATTAGATAAATGTAGTAATGAATACTGTCACAATATTTTCAAGATACTTGCGTATCTCGAATATTACTCGAATATTTCAAATATTTGCCAGATTATTTTAATAATATATGTATAATAATATGTATTCGGTCATATTTGTGATTCTGTGTGAATGAATTTTTAACATAAATACAGTGATTAGTACTAATTATAATTATTAGATTTTTTTGTTAGTACTAGATATTACACCGTAAATACAAATGAGTCACATTGTGTTGTACTTGAAAGTAAAATGAAAACGTGATTGTCATTCAGTGAGGAGATTCTAGGACTGTGCGAGGTGGGGCACTTAATGAGAAAGGACTAAAGCTCAGGCACCATTCATAGTTATCCAGTGAGAGATAATTGCTGATCCATATATCGGCCTTCGCATTCAATGTACTGACATATTGGCATATACTGGCCGTACGTTTATGTCACACTGGATTCTCGTCACAGTGGATTCTCGTCGAGAGTGGCATCGTTCCTTCGGCATCTGCATTTTTTCCTCTTACTTCCTCCCGCGTCCTTAGACAAACTCGTTTCTAATCGACAAGACATCTGTTTCAAGGGTAGCTACTTCGCGCATTCATGATCTGAATTTTCATTGTAATTAGATGAAACGTGAGGTATGATGCGATCAGATTTGCAATTCTCATTTCTGCGATCACCGATCGCCGATTACCTGCATTGTGAAGGTGTAAGGTCACAAGATCACGGAAGTCTATTTGCTCGGAGATCTAAGGAAGTTAGCTCTTCTTAAATTTAAAGTATTTCTTAATGTTACTATCTTATCAACTACAAATAAATTTTGTTTTTTAATGTTATATCAATACTCAATAGTTCTCTTTATTAAATAAATATCAATAACGTAAATTTCGAAAGTATATATAATAAATCATTTACAACTCTTTTTAATGATTATTACAAATTTATTATTCGTAATAGTAATCGCTTTTTAATACTTTGATTATGCTTACACAATTTGATTATGCTTAAATAGTTCTTGGAATTTAAATTACCTCACAAAGTGACAATGTGATGAACATATCTTAATTGCACCCAAATTGAGCTCAAAATGTCGATGTTGTGACAAAGAAAAAGAGAGACCGAAAGAAGAGAATCAAAAAGAAGAGAATGAAAAGAATATCGTCAGAAGAATTTTTATTTATTTCTCATTCTTGATGAATACCTGTTATGTGATTTCTGTCAAGAAATTTTCTATTCTTTTTTTTTTTTTTTTCAAAATAATGTATATTTTTTCTTCGTTCTTAGAACAATAACATTTTCTATTTACCTTTTTTCTATTGATTTTCTATTATTTCTATTTTTTGTTTTCTTTTTTTTTTCCTTTTTTATTTAAATTGATCTTCTTAAAATTTTTTAGCGATTGAAATGTAAATTTATCTTCAGGTAGGTATATTAATGCAGAAATAATATTAATAATGTAAAAAAAAATTTGAAACAAGTAATCTTTTCTGAATTTAATTTTTTGTTATAAAATATATAAAATTTTATAAACTAATTTTTAAGTCCACAACATATTTAGCCCTCCCTTTTCACATTCCTTATCAGAGCATGAAATCAAAGAGAAGCACATTTTCCGGAGCTATCGCAGTCGCGTTTTAGTTTATCGCTGACTAAGTGCCGCTGTTGCTCTTCGCCTCTCACGTGTTTAATGACATGCAATTTTGCAATATATCTTTGCCGAGTCCTTGGGTCGGGAAACTATATAAACCGAGTATTTATAATTGGCCAGGCTAGCTGCCAGGATTTTTAATCAGGCAGGATGTCGTTCTATGCGCTCGCCCTATTCTGCGCTACCGCGTTTACGCTCACCGCGGCTCAGGATTTCGAACTTCGTAAGTTCTTTGTTCAACTATCAATTTCTTTTAATTTAAAGGTTATTTTATATTTAAAGGTTATTTTATAAGTTATAAATTAAAATTAAATTTAACTATTTCATTTTTTAATTCTATTTTAAATAAAAAGAAATTTATAGCGCATTTTATCCAAGAAACATCTTGAGAATGTTCTGGAAACGCGTTTTTAGGATTGTAAGGCATTCTCTGCCTTTAGAACATTCCTTGGAGATCTGTGCCATATGGAAATTAGAAAAATTTTAATTAATTTTAAGTAATATTTATAACAACAATTTTAGATTTTTTTTTTTTTTTTTAGTGTTTTAGACTTTCCAGTGTAAATCAGAAATACATGTATTTTTAACCATTTAAATTTTACGTGCAGTTATTACAGTCAGTATCATGTGATATAAAATTTTTTGTGATATGTAGTTCGCTGGAGATAAATATTATTCTTTGATAATGCAATACTCCATTATAATCTCATTATATATTCTTAACATTGTTTATATAATTTTTATATATTAAAAAGCTCAATTATCAGATTTAATTATTGCCTAATAATTAAAACGTCAATATATAATA
>NW_017259316.1:573130-582055 GCF_001594045.1 Atta colombica | reverse complement strand
GTGAGTGAATAAGAAAATATTTTATTTTAACAAAATATTTTTTTAATGAATTAATTGTATATACTGTAAATATTTTTTTAATGAATTAACTGTAAGAGTGTATAATGGAATCCAAAGAAAAAGCTATATATAAATATAAGTTACATCGCGATGTAGAATTTAATAAATTCGATGTAAGGTTTAATAAATCTTGATACATTATTTTTTAAATAAATTATTTATTATTTTTAACGTTTTCCTTTTTTTTGTTCTGATTTTTTTAATTTTGAAAATTTTTTTTAATTTACAACTATTAATTTTATTCTAAATAATAATCAATCAATCTGCAATGCGATAATGATAACTTTTTAACTATTACATTTTGAGAAAAAAAAAATGATTTTCTACATAAATTTTTTCTTTTTTTTACTGATTTCTATACTTTCGAAAATTGTTTATTATAATATTCTGTAATATTGTGGATACAAACTTGAATATAATATATCTACAATTAAATGACTATCAGTTTTGAATATAATTTGTATGTTGAAACTTACGTGCGGTTGAACGGATAATAATTGCACAATTTTAACGTATACTGTTTTTCACACGTTTCAATCATTATAATTATGATAATTTCATTAGCAATGTTTCTGTTTTTTGATGAATTACATGTTTTGCAAAAATTTATATGCAATTGATTAATATATTTTATGGTTGATTTTATTGGAGAAAGGAAAGAAGTTTCGTTAGTATTAACCACAATAAGTTCGAAACTTGTATAGAATTATTTGCGCAAGAACTTATTACAGTGACTTACGTAAATATATTTCAATTAAATATTTTCTAGAATTAAATTTGTAATATTAAAATAATTAGCATCAAAAATAATAAACAGAAATGAACAATATTTAAGTAATGTTAATTAAAAGACTGAAATTAAAAAAATTATAAACTAATAACAAATTAAAATTGTTTGAAATGAAAAAATTTTACTATTTTTATTGCAACTTAGTGCAATAATAACTTAAATAATTAATTTGCTGTTATTATTAATATATATTTTTGTATATCTTTTAAGCAGCTATACAAACCTGTAAGCGTGATGCAGATGACTATTCGTCTTGCTTAAGACTTGCGATACAAGAAGCATGGCCGAACTTTGTCCCAGGTATTAAAAATAAAGTACTGGTAATATTTCTCTTTGATTTATTCGAAATTGTTAAGTTTTTATTATATTTATTGTTATACAAATATGATATATATATATATGAACATATTATCAGATTTAATTATTGCTTAATAATTAAAACGTCAATATATAATACATATTAAAATACATATTTATATTATGTGATTATACTTTCCTTTTAATTAATTCTTGATAATTTATTCAGTATGCCATCTCAGTATATATACAACTGATATCATTTTTAATTATTAAAATAAACAATTAATTACGTAAATTATAATTTATTCTATATTTGTTGTTATAAATAAAATATGTAATTAAATTATCATTGCATTTATTAATACATTTTAATTGACTCAAATTCTACTTTCGCTTTCTCCATACAGAATTAATAACTAACAACAGATTTGTTATTATAATTTATATTAATATATTATATCCTTGCACAAGTTTTAATTTTTTCCGGAAGGTATCCCAAAACTCGATCTGCCAGTTTTGGATCCGTACTTTACCGATCACGAAAGAACTATATACGAAACTAACGACATGCGCGCGGACATAACAGTCACAAATGTTAACACCTATGGACTTGCAAAGGCTCAATTCTTGGCCGTGAGACCACAGCATTCCGATAATTACTTTAAATTAGAGTTTGATGTCGATTTGCCAAAAATACTCATCGAGGGAAATTATAAGGCGGATGGATCCTTAGGAACGTTCCAAATTGGTGGCGAAGGTATGCAAATTAATTACTTTTAATATTGACACTATTTTAAATATGTATATACAAAGTATCATAAAATTTATTTTAAAAATATTGAAAATACAAAAAAAAATATTATATGCATTTACTTTAAATATTGAAAGTAGCACAAACGCTCATTATTATTTAATTTTCCACTTTTATATTTCTTTATCATTTAATAATAGATTCAATAATAGAATTTTATGAATCATAGTAGAGTTAAATTGTTTATTTTATTTTTAAAAGCATGTATATCTTCTGATTTTGGCTATATATAATATATTTATCTATAATATATTTTTCAAATTTATTAATTTATATTTTATAAACAATGAATTAAGATATTTTTGTTAATTATTCTACGTAAAAGATGTATAATATAATAATAATGTATAATTTAATTTCTATTGCGGCAGGATTCTTTAACATTAGCATGGAAGACATTAAATGCACTTGGATAATGGAAGGATCCGTCGCTAACGATAGATGGACGCTCGAACATTTCCATTTAAATCCGGAAGTTGGAAAGATGCAGGTCTGGTTCAGTGATATGTTCAATGGTAACGAGGAACTCAGTAAGTAAACTATTTCTTCGACATATTGTTTACTTCAAATTATAGTACATATTGATTTTATACACTATTAATTATAGTACATATTGATTTCCTAAACACTTGTAGAACATTAGATACCTCTAAAAAACGTCTGTAAAACGTATATGATCCAATATGTGTTCCCTGAGTAGCTGAGAACGGATTTATATTTACCTAGTTTTCATATTTCCATGAATAGAAATCGATTTTTATTGATAAATTATGAGTTATATCAAAAAGGAGACACTAAAAGCAAAATATTGTTTTTTCTTATTGCTATAATTGCCTGTTTATCATTATCCCTAATTGTCTTGTTATATCACTTTGCCATTTGTTGATAATTGCTCGATGGGAAACTCTGATGCCGTAATCCGTTACATAACGATTACGAATTCAATTAATTTGCTTTTTTATACGTCGATATAATTCATGGTGTAATCGTCATACCCGTCATATAAGTCATTACGTATTTTCATTTTCAGACAATGCCGCTATGAAATTCGTAAATGAATATTGGCCGACCTTGTATCGTTCGATGCTACCATTCCTCGCGAAGAACTGGGACGAACATCTTACTGAGATCAGCAACCGCATATTCTCGAAAATATCTTTCTCGAAGACGTTCCCTTGAAGCCCTTGAAGATGTTTCTTCTTGCTAAGATATGTACATAGTGTAGTATGTATAATCGAAGTAGCGCTGAATTGAAGTCTTAAATATTTCACGGACTACTCAAAACCGGCGCAGAGGACACAAAATTCCTCTATCTGTGAACATCCCGAAGTGATAAGTTCGATTCTTTTCATCGTCCGTACTTTTGATAGTGTTATTTAGATTTGCACGGCGTCGACATGTGTGGGAATAATGCGTTTATAATAATAATTATGTAACGTATAAACATAGATTATTCTTAGCATTGTTATTATTATTGTGTTATTGCTATTTTCACTAGCGATTGTTTTTGTAAAGCACAGATATAATAAATATCAAGAATAATATGAAGAGTATCAAACATATAAATTTAATAACTTTTCCGATAATTATCAATTCTTTTGAAAGTTTTTTACAAATTATTATTAGTTTACTGTGTTCAATCAATTTATTATGCAAAACATAATAGGTAATAATTTAAATGTAAAATTATATAATGAATATAAACAAATTAAAATAATTCATTTTTATCATATATATTTATATGATAAAAGGTACATTTGTTTTACTCTATCAATATTTACCATTTAATTCCATTGTGCGCTAAAATTATAACCATTTAAAACTTAATATGATAACGATTTATATACTCTGTTTTATTACTATAAGCAACAATCACATTATCAACATATTTATTATCAACATATATTTTTTTCTAGGTCAATATCAACGAAAATTATTTATCTTTGAATGTATTTATCTTTGAATGTAATTGTATATTTTCTTTAAATTATTTGTTCAATCTCTGATTAAAGAATCACACAAATAATATTTTGTTTTCACAAATAAATGAACGAAGCAACTTAATACGCGTTTACGTATTGTTTTCCTCTTTTTTTAATTAAAAAAATATTTGATAAGATGTCTTTTTTACGCTATAACGCATTATTTAGTATTCGTGCATATTTAAAATATATCATTAATTTTTCAATAACAAGAAGCTAATAGTAATTAATATAATGTAAATAGTATTCTAAGGTATAAGAAATGATTCCACTGGTACATGTCGCAACAGCTGGTTAACAATACCAGCAAAGAGTGCCGATAACTTCTTTTTTAATTGCGGTTCCATTAATTTCAACACTTCTTGTCCATTTTCTCGAAGGAAAAGATTGATTGCCTCGGCTAAAAATTGAAAAATCATTTAATAATAAAAATGAATTGTTCGTAAAAATTAACGATTTTAACTATAATCATTTTTATATTATTAGATGTGTTATGTGATTTGCTTACTAAGTATTCGATTGTTGTTAAAAATCTTGCTGACTCGCATTTGCAAATTTTTCACTCCGAGCGCAACATCGAGATTATCAACATTTAAATACGTCTTGTTTTCTCGCAACTTTGTAGAGATTGTCCCTCTGACTAGTACTTTAGCATCTCCGAAACGCGCATGGAATGTACCGTTTCCACTTGCAGGCAAAATTATTAATACACCAGAACTATAAAAATTAAATTTGATGAAATAGAAATTCTATCGTTTAAATGTAAAAAAATATAATTATTAAATTATATATCTTTTACAATTTATTATATCGAACTACAATTTTTACAACTTATAAAATGAAATGGAATATTACATAGTTTTATAAATAAATATAAATTTTTTTATATATACGAGATCACATTAAAAAAGTACGTAGATATAGAATTTACCTGGAATAATGCGCATCTAATATAAGGGCCGGCATTCGAACAATGGCTTGGAAAGGTGAACCCAGCTTGATATCTTCCACAGTGTAGTTACTCGCTCCCCTTATAAAAAGGTCTCGAAGTTGAATTTTATAACCATTCGTACCACCTGTCAGAGAGAGAGTCAGTTCGTCCATCTATTGAAATAGACGGAATATATAAAATATATATGTAAATGAACATGTAAAATAGTAAATATAAAATGGCATAAATAATGAATCTTCCATTATATATTATTATACATCAATACATACAGTATATTAAATTTTTAACATAATTTTTAACATATTAAATTTTGAGTTTCAGTATATTAGACTTTAAACATGTAAGATTGGCGGATGCTTGTCAAAATATAAGAGCAACATGTTATAACACTTTTCACAATTTTTATTAATTATCACAATTATTAATTTTTTTTTAGTGTAACAAATTTTAAAACTTCTGAAATAAAACAAGTATGCATACATTTATTAATTTAATGTATACATTTATTATTAATAGAAACAAATAAATAAAAAGTGATTAAGAGATGAAAATGCACAAATACACATACGTAAGTATAGTTATTTTTCTTCTGTTACATTATAAGCATGAGACATTTTTTATTTGAAATGCTTCTTCTTAAAAGAAATCTATTGATATAAATCATAATTAAGTACAACTGACTTTAATATTGTTTATAATATATAACCAATTTAGGACACATTAAACTTACACGGAACGGTTCTACCGAGGGTAACTCAATTTCAGAGATTCCGACTTTCAGATAAGATCGCAGATGATGTAGAGCGTCGATCAGACAAGTTATCAGCTTTGGATCGCTTTTGGAACATTGTTTCACATATTCAGCTAAGAGTAGAATGTTATTATACATATATTGAATATATATTACTTTAAGGTATATTGTCATTTCAGTTATGCATATTGTATTGTTCCGAAAGTGTGATAATTATATTTTTTAAATTTTATTTCTTTTTTATGTTCTTAATATAGCAAGAGAAATTTGATGTTCTAGGTCGTATAAGTAAAAGCGTCAATGAGTAAAAAGCGTGTTAATCTCTAGTCGTGTTAAAAGTGAAAGTTCTATCTCATGACGAAAATGCCTTCAAGAATAAGTAGATTGGTACAGCTGCAAGAGGTTACATATGTTAAGAGTTCTTTTTCTGACGTTTTTTTTCTAATGCTTTGCAAAATCATGTCAGGAAATGATTAGTACGATGTATAATAAATACATTGCATAATTAGATCAACACATATACAGGTACACATAAATATTCAACAAATATCCATTAGAAACAATATGTTCTACCTATTTGAATCTGTATCTTTTTCGGGGTGCTGTATTCTATTCTTTATAACGTAAATATTTGACAATAGATAGAATTTTAAATAGATTAATTTTTAACAGATTACAGATTTATTGAATTTAAATAAAATGACAGAAGTTTTATGTCTATGCTTTACGTCTGAAAACATTGAAATATTTGATTACAACATAATATTTCTGCGGAAATGGAGATCCGATCTTTGCGAGTGCGGTACTGTTGCATGTTACATAGAAAATTACACGTAACTTGAGTTAGAAAATCTTTATTATTATGATTACAAAAAAGTATTTTAGTATATAAAACAATTTATGCTTTAGTATATAAAATTAATGCTCTTAAAATTTTTTTTAATCATAAATTGTCCTATTTTTCGAGTTTTTTTATAGATATGTTACGCCTATTTCGAAAAAAGTCTGATTATGTCAAGTAAAAATGGCATAATCGAATTTTTTAGCAATAATTAATTGCAAATTATTGTATGCCTTTATTATAATTAAACTATTAATTGTCTTGTTTATTCCAATACAAATATAATTATAACTGTATGAATATTCAGTGATGAAGATATTAAAGATGCTAACATTAAATTTACGGAAAATGTTTTGATTACTCACGGCTTGTATCGGAGAAGAGAGTTGCAGTACAGCCGACGACGAGGAGAAGGATGGCCCATAATTTCTTATTCATAATTTTTTAAGACAGTCGTGACAACGAAGACGAAAGTTTCACGAAAGATTATTGGGACTTATTTGTATTCACCGTTGCAACTTCAATCTTTTGTTGATGTTAAACACTAAGATCTTATTGCAATCAAAAATCACTAACTACGATGAATTCGACTGTGGACTCGAATCGCGGCACCGTTAGAATAAGACTGACTATGCAAGAGAGGGCATTGACAGACAGCAGATCGTAGCTGCACTCGCAAATACTTTCACTGCTGTAACATGTATGCATCTGCGCCTTCTTCGTCATCTGCAGACGAGTCCTGCAGGCCTATTCTGTAACTCTCAACGCAAATTTCGTTATCATTATAATGCTGCTACGCAGCTCTTTCGTCATGGTAAAAAAGCTGCGCAACAACGTTATAATGACAATGAAATTTACGTTAAAAGTTACAGAATAGGTCTGCTCAGATTATAGAGACAGCTGATGAAAGTGCCTTACCTAGAATGTATGTTGTCTATGTAGAAGATATGTCTTCTGCGTATAGATCATCGTACGTTATAATGAGAAATTTCCAATTTGATCATGACGAAAGTAAAGTAAATATTGTATCAAATCGATGTTAATAAATTAAGATAGATTTTTTAAATGAACATAGCGGTCGATCGCTCTTATCAAAGAAGGCAAGATTTTTCGCGACATAAAAAAAAAATGATTACTTTTCTCTTACATTGTAATTTTTCGAATGAATATTTTATTTTTTATAAGTAAATATATATTTTTTATAAGTAAATATATAGATAATGATTGGGTTTTTGATATAAAACAGTAAAACTGCAAAGATAAATCGTGAAGTAAGACGATCATCTTATATTCAATGTAAACATTAACGCAACGCTATAAGAACGTACTTTGTATGATGTAACGTCATTTGCATTCGACTACAATTAAGCTGTTGCATTATGCAATGAAATTTCGATAGATTGAACATGCATTTCATGATTTACGATCAATTATAGAATTAGTATACATTCAGAATTAGTATACCAATATTCTTTAATTAGACAGTACATATTGAAAAATTTTAATTTTTTATAATTCTTATCGAAAAAGCTTCTTAGCATTAAAATACACGATGCTAAGATAAAGATGACATTCCAAAGAGGTTAAATTAAAAAAAAAATTTTTTTGTTTTTTCATTTTTATTAATTTTTTCTGTTTGCCAGATTATCAAAAATTAATTCAAAAGTTAATTAATATAATAAAATTTTTAAGATTTAAAAAAAATCGAAATTCATTTATTAATATTAATATTAATGTATAGCCAGTTACTAAAAGAACAATACTTTTTAATTCGATGGTTTTCGGAACGCGCAAAAATTCTGACAGAGCAGACTACTCTCTGAACATCTATAATCAGCGATTATGATGGGTTATAATAATTCAAAGTGATGCAGAATCATCTTGTACACAATGAAAAAAATGTATTTGTGCACAGCGGAAAATTCTTAAGATGCTCTTCGGATATTATAAAATATATCGTGATAAGTAATAATAAAGTAAACGCTAAATTTTTATAAATTTATTTATATTTTAAAAATAACATGTTTATTATTATTAAAAATTCAAAATTTAAAAATAATAATATAACATAATATTATTATTTAACTCAATAATAATACACAAATTTTACACACAATAATAATACACAAATAATAATATACAAATTCGTTTTCGCAACAAATTCAACGATCGATCGCTTCTCCGTCGGGACGGAGCTTAATTCTAGCCAGCCTGTGATATCAAGGCAAATGGAAAAACTTTACTTACGCAATCCTTCACCTACGCATCTGCCGCCGATATCACGAGCTATCAGAAGCAATTTTCCTGCACTTCTAACGGAACAGGAGAATTGACTGAGTTCCATCTAAATTACGTATTAATATTATCATTTATTTTTTGGTATTGTATTTACTGACTTACTTTACTATACTTTATATTTTATAGTTATATTTTATAGT
>NW_017259316.1:571619-573030 GCF_001594045.1 Atta colombica | reverse complement strand
TATATTTAATATATTTTGCGAATTTTTAAGATTATTATATAAATTGCGCAATGTAATACTCTCATTGTCCGTAAATTATTTGATAACTTTTGAATCTCGAAAGCCCAATTAGTATAATCTTTTTACTTTATATTTTAATTATGTATTTTTAATTTACAGTAATATTTTAAGTAAGTTACATTTATCTGCAATGTCGATGAGTAAGAGCAATGGACCTCGTAATTCTTTACTGTCATTGGCATAGGATATTAGGATTCTAAGTAAGTAATTAATATAAAAAATAATATTATAAATAAAGTAATAAAATAATAAAAATAAAGATAATAAAACAATTATTAAATAATAATAATTGATATAAATAACTTTAATATTTTCAGAGTATCAAAGATGAGTGTTGTTTAAATGCCGACAGGAAGCGAATATAGTGACGGCGAAATGATAATTATATGAAAAAGGGCAATTGCCATCCAAAAGCATTTCACATGGCTTTCCTTGTCCATTTTCTACATTCATTCAAAGTTCTTTCTTGCATTCATTACAAGAATTCTTTTCATTCATTACAAGAATTGTTCGTGTTGAAATCATTTATTCTCATATCAACCATAGAAGTTCACATATAATATTGTATAAAATATTTCAGTATATTGCAAAAACACAAATGAATAATTGTAAATAATAAACAATAAATACTATTAACACATTAACTATTAATTATTGATAAATAAACAATAAGCAATACAAACGCTGCTGAAATATTCTGTATTGTTTGGAATAATTAGTATCGTGTAACACTTCCATGTGTCTCTATTACTACATTTAATCTTTGAAGCATTGATGCAGCCAAATTTTGAAATAACGCAGACCTTACGCGGAAACTCTCCCATAAATTGATGATGCCAATGCCTCGCGATTATATCGAAATTAAGAGTTCTATTTCTAAACAATAATACTCCAAAGATTTTTAATTACATTCATATTGACTAGCCAATTTAATGTTTCAAGGTTGGATTGTGTGGCTAACCAATCCTGAACCACTCTGATCCGATGCATTGAATTATCCTGAACGAAAAGAACACGAGTATATCAGAAAACGTCTCCCGAACGTATGGCTTCACATCAGATAAAATGTGAACGTATTCATGTGCAATGTGATACGAAACAATGGCCCAAGACCAGGTAGAGACCATATAGCCATGACATACAGCTCTAATGTGATGCGATCACTTCGTTCGCAGAAACGAACATTCTTTTCCGAATATCTAGTTCCTCTCATTCTCTATAGTGCCACATGCCCAGATTCATTATAATTTTAAATTATTATAACATACATATATATATATATATATACATGTACATACATATTATATAATACATATGTATGTACATGTATATATATATATATATATATAGT
>NW_017259316.1:539710-571519 GCF_001594045.1 Atta colombica | reverse complement strand
TGTTATAATAATTTAAAGTTATGATTTTACAATTTACTAAATATTAAAAGTATATATATGTTTCATATACATATATATACATGTATTAATACACATAATATTAATTAGAAATAGTTAATTAGAAATAGTTATTTGTGTGCAATTAAATACTATTGCATATAAAACTATTTTGCATGTATTAAATACTATTTGTAAAAATTTGAAAAGTTTTTCTTAAATTAAATTTTCTATTAAACTCTGATGAAAAAAGCGATTTCTGTTAATCCTTGACTGGACAGCTATAATACGACTACTTATGAAACATGAGTACATTATGGTCATCTATACAGGAGTTCATTATATGCTTACAGTAACATGTAAGATAGAATGTATGATAATAAAATTAAGTAATTCTCAATAAAATATGTGCATGTACAAAAATTTCACAATTCGCAGT
Source organism: Atta colombica (assembly GCF_001594045.1). NCBI lineage: Eukaryota > Metazoa > Arthropoda > Insecta > Hymenoptera > Formicidae > Atta > Atta colombica. Next base: position 571,083 of record NW_017259316.1, on the reverse strand, counting down.
GGTGCCTGTTAGCCTTGTTCCTTATTGCTTTCAGTTACAAAAGGCCAGAAAGGATTTTCATACCAAATCTTGAATAAATACATGGTGTGACACAGTGTATCATTATATCCTTGTTATTCAACAAGGATAACATAATCACTCTTGCATTGGGTCACTTATATATAGGAAGACATACGACGCTTTATTGCAATACAAAGTATAAAAATCAGGGCTAGAGTTATTATATTGAAAAGAAAACAAGCATTCTATCTGGTGAATTTATTTTCATTGTAAAATCATATTATCTCTCTCTCTCTCTCTCTCTCTCTCTCTCTCTCTCTCTCTCTCTTTCTCTCTCTTCTACTTATTTTATTATTAAGACACTAAGAGCTTTAAATTTGGAATTACTCTGACACGAAGCATTTTTACTGTTTGGTTTATTTGAATACAATCTTTTTATAGAATCTATTATTAAATTTTCGTATAATTAATTTATTTTTTATATGTATACATAGATGTTCCTGATATACATTCTATTATTTTGTTCTTGATATATATTCTATACATTCAATTTGATTAAGGTACAATCAATCATTTGTCTTTATATAACATAATTATAAAAATTAATTTATGATTCTTTAATTCATGATTCTATTTTTTTTGCATTTGAACAAAGAAGTAGTTTTAATTTGAATTTTTCACTACTCACTCAGACACAATGAAGATTTAATTTATTTGTAATATTTATTTATATTGTGTCAAACCTCTAATATCATTTCAGTAATTTTATTTATATTCATTTTAACGTTTGACTATATTTTGTTTGACTATATTTTGTTGGTTAAAACTTTTAAAGTGCACGTATAATTCAATAATTATATAAAAATATGTTCACCCTAATATGTTTATTATTTTATTAATAACTTTATTTTAGAAAAAATTATATAAAGAAAAAGGAAGAAAAAGAATGTAGAATTTGAATATGAGATTTCTAGTTTACTGATCTTGCATTTTACGCACACAACACAGAGGGGGGTTTAGGAGGTGAAAATTGAAATTGTTTATTTATGAGATGCTTACATATTTAATCTTACATATTTAATCTAAACAGGCAAAAATAAACAAAAGAAAAACGCATTTTGTGTGTGTGTGTGTGTGTGCGCGCGCGCGCGCGCGCGCGCGCGCGCGCGCGCGCGCGCGCGCGCGCGCGCGCGCGCGCGCGCGCGCGCGCGCGCGCGCGCGCGCGCGCGCGCGCGCGCGCGCGCACGTGCGTGTGTATCTCCAAATAATTTTTATTTATAATATTTAATTTAAAAGATGTTATAATATCACGATTTAAAATATTCCTAAAATTATTCGTAGTTACATGCGCACACAAAATTAATGACACAAATTAAATTTAAGTGAATATTTAACTCAGTAAACAGAAAATCTCTGATAAAATATAAGTACAGTTCGCAATATATCCATGTATGTCTCAAATAAGTAATGTCTCAAATTTAACATCAAGATGTTTGCTCCTATTATTTATCTTATGAACTGTACTTATATATTTATGAAATAAATATATATTAGGTGTAGTAAAAAGAAATCCATTATTTTTCCATTCAATTTCATGCAAAAATAATAGATTTCTTTTTACTACACCTAATATAATGATAATGCGGTCTTTATCTAACAATAACTTTTGCGTGACAAAGAAAAAAAGATGTGTTGCTATCCATGTCTACAACTTCCGAGGCTATGGTCTACTTGATACAAATAGTTCAAAGTTACAAATAATTTTTTGATTGATCAGTTAGTAAAATTCTTTCTTCCGATTGGTCAATCAAAAGTTTCGAAGTATTTGTAGCGTCAAGTGGACCGCATTTGATGCTCAGAGAGACTATTACATTTCGTACAAAGATTTTAAGCTTGTCGATTGGTAAAAAGATAAATTCTTGAATCTCTCTATAGCTTGTCAATAAGAAATGAAATCTTTGTCGTACGACAAATCCCATATAGCACTGATTATTGCGGAAAATTTACAGATATGTTTCAACCCTTCACATCTCATGTGCAATAGTTCTAAAATCCTACAATGTGTCATATGAAATGTTTTAACAGAAGTGTTTCTAAAATCTATCATATGCATTAAATTGAAAAACATTTAAATAGAACAAAACATTATTATGATGTTAAAATCCAAAATGTTTAGTGAAAGTCATTTTTTGATCAGTGTTACATTTAACATCAGTTTGATATTTTGTGACTTGTTTTACTTTAAGGATGTATTAGACGTACAAAAAAAATTAAATTTGAGAGTATGTTTAATATTTACACTTCAACTATATACATATAAAAATTATGTGAATAAGATTATATTTTTGTTTAATAATACATTTTTGTAGACAATATAAAAAGATTAATAAGCTAATGAAAATCAGCAACGAACGGCGCAATTATTTAATGAGTAATCAATTCTCAAATATTGGATTGATGTCTTCTTTATTTTGAACATTTCGACTTTCTTTGAAGTTCTCCTCAGCAAGAATGATACAAGTACAATTAACTCACATGTCCATAATTTCTAAGTCACTCGCAAATTGACAAAGATGCAACGTTGTTAATCTAATATTTTTTTAAAAACAAATCTTATTAAAGTGCGTAAACAATTCAAATGACTTACCATCACGGAACATGAAGCATTGCACTGAAGCTTTGTTGAACATATTAAAACTTAAAAAGTAAAATTAAAATCAAATATGAAGATCGCACATTTTTAGAATACGATGACTAGAATATGATGTCACTCAAATATGAACTATTTTCGAAGTAAAAGGTCACACAACAAACATTAAGGCAAATTTGCAAATATGATGAACAAAACACATGTATGTAGTTGTTAAATCAAACCGTTAATAAAAACGGAATAAATTATTGTATAAGAATTAAAAATTATCAGAGCTATATTACTCTCAGATCCAAAATTTCATTATAACAATATTAAGTAATATTATTCATTATTTGTACATTACTAAATAATAACTATCCGGCAAAATTTGTTTTTGACACGATCAACAATCATCTAAAATATTGATTTAAAAATTTTTTAGTAATAATATTTAAATAACGATACAGTTAGTGATCATGGTCATGTATTTTGGTTTTGTTACCATTGATTCTACGTCAGAGAAATTTTCGTCGATTTGTAAAGATACCAACATAAAATTAGCGTTTTTCAGCAATAACAAATTAAATAGATTTATAAAAGTACAAAAGGACGCTCTTTTAAAATTTAATAATAAAAATGTGTTTTGTTTGTCATATTTGCAAATTTGCCTTAATATTTACTGTGTGACCTCTTACTTCGAGAATAGTTCATATCTGGTGACACGTCATTGTACACGGATGTGTTGCTCTAAAAATGTGTGATCATTATATTTGATTTTAACAATTCTACTTTTTAAGTTTTAATATGTTCAACAAAAGTTCTGTGCAATGCTTCGTGATAGTAAATCACCTGAATTGTTTACGCATATATCATTTTAATAAAATTTGTTTTTAAAAAGATTAACAACGCTACATCTTTGTTAATTTGCGAGTAACTTAGGCATTATGGACATGTGAGCTGATTACACTTGTATTTTTGCTGAGGAGAACTCCAAAGAGAGTCGAAACGTTCAAAATAAAGAAAACATCAATATTGATTGTTTATTAAATAATTGCGCCATTTATCGTTGCTGACTCTCATTAGCCTATTGTATTTATCTTTTTGTATTGTTTAAAATTCGAGAGTCCTAATATAATTATTGTTATTGTTTATCTGCGCTGGCTGTAACATTCTTGTAGTATTTCTTGTAGTTTATTCATTTTATTTGTTATTATTCTTATTATTAAAAATAAAAAGTTTAAAAATAAAAATTTACATTTTTTTTTAATAAATATTAGGTGTAGTAAAAAAAATCCATTATTTTTCCATTCAATTTCATGCAAAAATAATGGATTTCTTTTTACTACACCTAATAGTTTAAATATTCAAAATAATTTATGCAAAGTTTCATTTCAATTTACTGATTAGTTATAAAGATGTAGAATAAATAAATATTTTGTTTATTTATTGGACAAGTTTATGCATCGCAATGTAGCTCTATGTAAATAATCTTGAATATATAATGTATTTATATTTAAAAAATGAGATTTTTATTATTTATTTTATAACATATTTTCATATATTTTTATTTAAGTACAAATTTAAAAAAATCTATTTATTAAAATAAATTATTAATCAAAATGAGTTGAAAAAAAAGTTCTGCGGAATTTTATAGCTCAAAATTTTATATACAATTTTCATTAAAAATAATCAAAATTTAAATTTAAAAAAAGGATTTTAAAACTTGAAATCTCTATTTTTTAATGGTTACTATATTTTTTTACTTTATATGAGTTTTATCATTCTTATACATAGAAAACTACGAGCTGAAAAAAATAAAAAATTTTTTTGTACTTTGTAAGTGTCTCTGTAACATGTCCAAAAACAAAATTGAGAAAATTTGTATATCTATCGTAAAAGCTTGAAGCATTCCCTATAAAATCTTATTTTAAAATGTTCCTGCGATTTTTTGTTTCTGAATTAATCATTCATCAGTTTAAGTAAAAAGGAGCATTCTGACTTTGATTGCTCATAACTTCATTAAAAATTACTGAAAAAAATAAATTCTTAAAGCTGAAACGTTGCTGTATCAATAATATAATTGCTAATTTAAAAAATAGAATATATATAAATTTGAGCTAAAAATATAACGTTACTGTGCATGATAACGTCATTGTGCATGATTAAGATTATTATATGGATAGTAATATCATATTTTAAACTCAAATTTGTATATAAGTTATATTTAAAAAATTATCACGATACCGTTCGATAAAGCAAAATTTCAGCTTTAAGAATTTGTTTTAATAATTATGGTACGATGATTTTTAACGGAGTTATGAGCAATTAAGGTCACAATATTCTTTTATTTAATCCGCATGTAATTTGATAATAAAAAGTCATAGGAACATTTTTTTTTAAAACGAACTTTTAGAAAAAACTTTAAGCTTTTTAGATAGCCGAAAATTTCGCAACGAATATATTTTGTACATAATTTTAAGCTAACGAAATATTGCAGAATTTTTTATCAGACCCAACAACATGATCCAGATAATAAACCATCACCAAATTTGCCGTATTATTTTTAAACGTGATTTAGAATAATTTGTAATTTTGTTATCATTTAAAAAATATGTATAAAAGGGAGGATCCCGTTTGCTTATAAACCAATTTCCTACGGCTGTGTTTGCATACAGCAATATTGCACACGGCATATTGCACAACAATATTGTCCTGTGTGTGTGTGTGTGTGTGTGTGTGTGTACGTGCGTGCGTGCGCGCGTGTGTGTGTGTGTGTGTGTACGTGCGTGCGTGCGTGCGTGCGTGCGTGAGTGCGTGCGTGCGTGCGTGCGTGCGTGCGTGCGTGCGTGCGCGCGCGTGCGTGTGTGTGTGTGTGTGTGTGTGTGTGTGTGTGTGTGCGCGTGTGTGTGTTGAAAATTCTCATAAGAACAATTCTTATGAGATCTTCCAAGAAAATTTTCATATGGTCTTTCATAATTTTTTACTTAAATACTATCAACTTTACAGAAAAATTGTAAAAGACAAAAATTATTTATTTACTTCTCATAAAATTCTGAGAATTTTTTCAAAATTTTTTTAGAATTTTTTAATATCATATTTTTTCATATTTATACAAATAAGAAAATATAGTACTAAAAAGTTAATAAAAAATTCTGAAAAAATTCTTAGTTTGAAATATTTGGCGATTATTTTGGGGCACCCTGTATAAGATTCTTATGAGAGGATCCCGTTTGTACTTACAAAATGATTGCCTACAACTTCGTTTGCACACTGTAGGCAATCGTTTTATAGCAAACAAATCTCTCTGTATAAAGCAGCCTTAATTGCGACAATCTTTTTATATATGAATGACTTGTGCTTCAATTGCAAAAAACTTTTGTATATAAATAATGATATTGGAAATTGCAGGTATGACTTTTTAATAGTGATCATGTGTGTATTCCACCTTGTTCCCGGAATTACCATCAGGTGATGTTCTGAATCAGCTGATTTGAGTTCTGTTTTTTTGGTTAGGTTGCCACATCTATCATTGACATTCCCATCAAATTTCATCACCATAGCTTGACATTTGTAGTTTAAAAAAGTTAAAAGTTACCCCATCTTGAGTTTTACCTCTGCACATATTTTCGATTTTTTACAGTTTTAAAAATGGAGTTGAATTTGCAACGAGTTTGTATTAAATTTTGCGTTAAAAATGGATTCAATGATGTGAAAACCTTGGAAATGTTGGGAAACTGTTTCGATGAATGACATAACCTCACATATTGGTCATCCACAAATACTTATACAGGAAATATCAGCTAATGAGAATACTTAGCAGTACATTCAACAAAATGATATAAAAAAGAAAGACTCCCCTTCTTATCGAGTGGCAAACGCAATAAGTTAAATCCAATTCCTAAGTGTAGCTAGAAATATTTCTAACGTCGTAGATGAGTCATTCATTATCATAACAACCCAACAGTTAAATATAGTGAAGGAACTAAAGGCAAAAATTAACAAACTAGAAAAAGAGAATAAAAGGCTACAGAAACGTAATCATGAAAATAAAGAAAATCAAGAAGACGTTGCGAACATACCCACGCGCAATAAATTCGAAAGATACTTTCCAATAAGGCTGTAACACAATTATCTCAAGAAAAAATGGAAATGGACTGCCAAGAAACGGATTTCCTCTCTCAATTAAGAAGGAAAAATAGCCAGGATTCATCAATAAAAAGATAGAAATCTATCCAACCAGTAGCAACTTAGAAGGAAGAGAGAGAACGTCAACTCAATCTAAAGATCAACAGACTCCCCTTCAAAAGATACAAAGAAAGACCTTTGCCGATCAACATCCTATATCAAGACACAGCGCAACTGAACCTAAATATAAAAGATTCGAATAATTTTTTTATTAAGCGAATTAACGGTAAACATATTTTACAAATAAAGTCGTTAGACTTTAAGCAGGCTAAAGAACTTTTAATAAAATGTAATATAAAATTTTATACTTATACTAGCAAATCAGAAAATTTATTATTAAAAGGCTTAAATAATTCACATGAGGTAAGAGAAGTATTAGAAGAGTTAAAATCTCTGAATATTAGCAATATAGAATTTCAAAAAGTAATAAGATTTTCCACAAACAGAATTAGAAAAAAAACACTACCTATATATAACACTACTTATATTTATAGTACAAATTTCATCTACAAGTAACTTGAGAAAAAAACTTAAATATCTTTTCCATCATGTGATTCACTGGGATAAAATGATAATAAAGACATAATACAATGTAAGAAATGCCAACGCATAGGCCACACGGTTTCAAATTGTAACCTTCCGTATAGATGCGTTAAATGTAATATTCAGCACAAATCGTGGAAATGCAACTACCCATCGAGTACACAAATAGACAAAACGAAATTATTCTGCGTAAATTGCAAAGATTACGATCATTCTGCATCATAGAGGCTGTTCTAAAAGAGTCGAAAATAAAAAAAATTAATTGATCTAAATCTAAATTTAAACAATAAAAATAAAAATACTAAAAGTAACAACAACTCACGTATAAATAAAGCAACAGTACGAGCAAGTGTTAGCTACGCGCAATCAGTAAAATAAATAATAATAACCTCTCGAAATACAAACGAAATTATTAAAGATTCTGAAATAAATGCTAATATAACCAAATTCAATATTCAAGATAACAATATTTCTAACAATTTATATATAATAATAAATATATAATAATAAATTTATAAATAATTTATATATAATAATAAAAAGAAAATGCAATAATCGGCATTAAAAATAACTTAATAAAATTAGAAAAAATAGTCGAAGACAATTCTCTAAGAATCAATATAATAGCTTCATTCTTAGAAAAAATAATGAAAATGTATAATTCAGCATCAGTTCAAATAGTTAAAAAAATTTAAAAAAAAAATAATTTCCGTAAATGTAAATTCGATAATTAAAAACCAAAGAAGATTATCATTATTCAATCATTATTCATCTAATAAGAACCGGACATAATATTAATTAATGGGAAAAAAAACAAAATTACAAATTAAAAATAACAAATTAAACAAAAAATCATATAGTTAGATTCGAAAGCTATAAGAAACGATTGGAGGCACACAGGGTGGGGGTACGGCTGCAATTATAAAAAAAGATATTAAATTCACTATCATAATAATCCTCGATACATCTGAATGAAAAAATCTTAAAATACACGATAATAAAATTAAATCTGAAAGATAATAAAACTTTACTTATATCAGCATATGCGAGATGTGAAAACCAGAAGGAATTTATCCCGAATCTTAACAAGCTATTTATCACATTAGAGTTATACAGGCCAGAAAACTATTACATAATAGCGGGCGATCTAAATGTCGAACACGTAAATTGGAAAAACGCAAACAATAATCTCAGAGGCATTGCACTAAAATCTTGGATAGAAAATAATAACTTAACTTATACAATTAGATTACTAAGTATTAGGTATCCCTCTTATTCTAATGACAACTCTTATTTAGATATAGACTCTTATTTAGATATAGTAATAGCTGACATCAGACTGACATTTCATGATATCGAAAATAATAATGATTTAGAACATACCTTATGATATCTTATAGCGATTATGAGCAATCAAATATAGAGTATCTCTCAATAAAGAAACAGGTATTGAATTAGATCCCACTAATATAAAACATAAAATATAACTAAAAAAACAAACTGGGAAAAATTTAGTAAAACGCTACAACAAAACATTACTAAATTATCCATTAAACATTACTAATATAATGACAGAAGACCTATCAATGCAAGAAATATACCAATACCTTAGAGAATCAGATGATAAAATATTGGAAACCATGGAAAAAATCGTAACCTAAGATAAAAGAAAAAGATTTGATTAACCTTTACATAAATGATAAAATTAAAAATTACAGAAAAAGAAAAATAAGCTACTTACAAAAATACACCAAAGGAAATCTCCAAAGGAAATGGCCCGCAATTAATACTCAACTTTTGTCATGTTTAAAGAACGAGCTCAAGGTATTAGAGCAGATTTAAAATTAGAATTTTTGTCTTCGATTAATAACTGTTGGAAAAATCCTTAAAAACGATTCTGCAAACATGTTCCCCTAACTAAACAATATTTTCAGGAAAAAAGATTCAGCTAAAATAACTAGATTAAAAATTCCATCTAACTTACTCATATTAAACAATGCTGAAATTGATATTTCTAATTTAGAAAAGGACAAAAATGATCATATTCTCGTAAATAATATACAAGATAGTTGAATTACCATAGGAGCTCATTTTGTTAGCATGCATAATAAAACTACTGATAATAATAGACCGCAACTCTGATTATATATAATAATAGATCTACAACCTGATTGATGAAAAAATTAAGTCATTCAAAGACCAAGTAGAAAATGAAAGAACGAATAATTCAACATTAAATATATTCAATAATAAAAATACAGCCGACGACTCTCAACATGAAGTTTATAAAAACTATTTTACTACGGATTACACAAAATAGCAATAGTACAGTAAAGCTAATATCTCTCGAATAGACAATTTTATTAAATTAATTCGCGTTCATTATTTTCAAACGAGCAAGATTAAAGAAAACGGTCTAATATGGCGCCTTGTATCCAAATTCAATGTATTATGAAAAAACTTTGTCATCTGATTTTATTCCTCCTGAAGCATTTTTATATTTGAATCAAAAAGGATTTATTCAAGATGAGCGTGATATACCGCTGATAAATCATTATCTTAGACATAATAATAATAAAAAATTTGGATATCCGCCGCATTCGTCAAGCGCTGATCCTAATATTAAATGGCGTTATAGTATGTCCATTCTTAACCCTAATAAAGAGAAAAACGAAGAAAGAGGATTACTGGTGGTTTGTCCATCACATATCTCCCTTTACAATCTACACGATAGTTCTCTTTTTGATTAGGGATATAACTTTGTTTCTTGATATATATGTTAATCAAACCATTAGAAAATCTACAACAACGTGTATACGTACTTAAGCACTCGCATAATGTAAATATAAATAAGACGAATGTATGTGTGTGTAATTTTTGAATGTGTGTGAATGTGGGTGTGTGTGTGTGAGCGAGTACAATACCTAATGCAATTTTATTTGTTTTTTCTTGCTTTGTTTTATTTTATTTTATTTTTTATTTTTGCTAAGTAACCTGCAATAAACATCTAGGCTTTATTTATTTCATTCTTCATAACCAAAGATAAGATATTAAATTCAATCTTTTTAACATCTGGGATTTTTTTTTGCTGAATAATCACAGAATAAATAAATGACTCATTCACCTCCCATGATGGAGATTACTCATTCAGATTATATACACCCCTTATATAATTAAATTAAGAGTGATAAAACATCCGAATATAGAACGTGGCGGCGAGAGTTTTAATACCGTATAGCCTAAAAGCATCTACACACACACACACACACACACACACACACACACACACACACACACACACACACACACACACACACACAAAATGCGTTTTTCTTTTGTTTATTTTTGCCTGTTTAGATTAAATATGTAAGATTAAATATGTAAGCATCTTATAAATAAATAATTTCAATTTTCACCTCCTAAACTCCCTCAGTGTCGTGCGCGTAAAATGCAAGATCAGTAAACTAGAGATCTCATATTCAAATTCTATGTTCTTTTTCTTCCTTTTTTTTTTATATAATTTTTTCTAAAATAAAGTTATTAATAAACATATTAGGGTGAACATATTTTTATATAATTATTGAATTATACGTGCACTTTAAAAGTTTTAAACCAACAAAATATAGTCAAACAAAATATAATCAAACGTTAAAATGAATATAAATAAAATTACTGAAATGATATTAGAGGTTTGACACAATATAAATAAATATTACAAATAAATTAAATCTTCATTGTGTCTGAGTGAGTAGTGAAAAATTCAAATTAAAATTACTTCTTTGTTCAAATGCAAAAAAAATAGAATCATGAATTAAAGAATCATAAATTAATTTTTATAATTATGTTATATAAAGACAAATGATTGATTGTACCTTAATCAAATTGAATGTATAGAATATATATCAAGAACAAAATAATAGAATGTATATCAGGAACATCTATGTATACATATAAAAAATAAATTAATTATACGAAAATTTAATAATAGATTCTATAAAAAGATTGTATTCAAATAAATCAAACAGTAAAAATGCTTCGTGTCAGAGTAATTCCAAATTTAAAGCTCTTAGTGTCTTAATAATAAAATAAGTAGAAGAGAGAGAAAGAGAGAGAGAGAGAGAGAGAGAGAGAGAGAGAGAGAGATAATATGATTTTACAATGAAAATAAATTCATCAGATAGAATGCTTGTTTTCTTTTCAATATAATAACTCTAGCCCTGATTTTTATACTTTGTATTGCAATAAAGCGTCGTATGTCTTCCTATATATAAGTGACCCAATGCAAGAGTGATTATGTTATCCTTGTTGAATAACAAGGATATAATGATACACTGTGTCACACCGTGTATTTATTCAAGATTTGGTATGAAAATCCTTTCTGGCCTTTTGTAACTGAAAGCAATAAGGAACAAGGCTAACAGGCACCACTGCGAATTGTGAAATTTTTGTATATGCACATATTTACGTATATGTAAATGTTATTTTATAACGCATACATTGTAAATACATGTGTACAAAAAAATATTCTATGAACAAATTAATGTTTTTTGTAATAAATTAATAGCAGCAATATGATCAAATATTAATATTTTCAAACAATTAAGTACGATAGCGTAATCGACTTTTAAAGGAAATTATAATTATAGAATATTAAATGTTCATTTTAAAAGAATAAATGGACATTTCAGATCCTTTCACAATAAACAAATTACTTTTTCATGGCCATAATCTCCTCCGAATATATTAAAATATTAATATATTAAAAATATATTAAAATATTGATATTTTAAATATTTTTTATTTGCTTTACAAAAAATTTAATGATTTTATATATATACAAATTAATATTGGGAATACAAATTAGTTCGGTCTGTTTCCCTAAAGATGGTTCCAGCTGTGAATGGTTCCTAATGACAGCTGATTTTGGCGGTTTCAGAGAGATTAAACATCTGCTAATAATATTCAGTTTATATCGCTTTGAGTTTCAAAAACCTTGATTTTTACTGTATTTGAAATGTCGAATTTTGTATTAACCAAGCAGCATTTGCGAGAGGTTTTGATTTTCTGCTTTAATTGGAAGAAAAGTGAAGCCCATCTAATGCTTGTCGAAGTTTATGGTGACACTGCTCCAACTGATAAATCATGTAGAGAATGGTTTCGACATTTCAAGGATGGAGATTTCAGCGTTGAAGATAATCCTCGCTCTGGACAGCCAAAAAAATTCGAAGACAAAGAATTAGAGGTATTACTCGAAGAAGATCAGAGTCAAACGCAAGAGGAGAATCATTGGGGATAATTCCACAAGCTGTTTCTGTACGATTGAAAGACATAGGAATGATTCAAAAACAAGGAAATTGGATGCCTTATGAACTGAAACCGAGAGACATTGAAAGGCGATTTTTCACTTGCGAACAGCTGATTCAAAGACAACAGAGAAAAGGTTTTTTGCATTGGCTTGTGACTGGAGATGAGAAGTGGATATTCTACGACAACCCCAAGAAGAAAAAATACTACGCTAAGCCCGGTCAATCGTTGCCATCGACCTCATCAACATCAACATAGCTGAACATTCATGATTCGAAGATCCTGCTCTGTATCTGGTGAGACCAAAAGGATCTTGTTTATTACTGCTGAAACCTGGCGATTCCATTACAGGCGATCGGCTACAATTGATTCGTTTGAGCCGTGCATTGCGAGAAAAACGGCCGAAATACGAACAAAGACATGATATAGTTATGTCGCTGAAGTTGTAAAAAAATATTTGTAAACGCTCAAATGGGATATTTGCACCCGCCGTATTCTCCGGACATTGCTCCTTCTAATTATTAGTTGTTCTGAAGGATGCAGCAAGTCACCGGTTCACTTCTTTCGCAGAAATCGAAAATTGGCTCCAAAATTGAATCACCTCCAAAGACGAGTCATTTTTTCGAGATGGAATTCGAAAATTACCTTGAGAGATGGAAAAAAGTAGTAGGCAGCGATGGACAATACTTTAATTGATCTGTTCATTCATTTTATTTTGAAATAAATGCATTTTTGAACACAAAAAATGGACCGAATTAATTTATACTCCCAATATTTTTATAAATTTACAGAAATTTTTATAAAATTATAGAAATTATACGTGTACTCGGTGTACTTCAGTATGCTCGATTACGTTAATGATAATTGGTCGGACAGATATTTTTCTTTAATCTCTTATTTTTTAGATTCATTCATCAGAATTATTCCGCGTTGATAGCAAAAAACTTATAAGGAAATGTGCCATACCAAGTTTATTTTGCAATTGTGATTTGTCAAATTAGAAATAAAAAAAAAATTGAAACATGTTTTTCATAATGATAGTTGTTGCATAAAAATTACCTGGACATAAAATGTTAGAGGAATCAGTTAATAAAACAGTATCTACAAAAAAAAGCAATATCAATTTGCAATACGAATATTGAACTTTTACAAACCTATGAAGTAATGCAAATTAAGTTACAAAATAATATACAAGGAAATGAAGTTTTAAAAAAAAGATTTCATTTGAAATTCACAGGATGATTTGACACTTATAAAGTCCTTTACATTTGATATGCATTAATTCCTTGATCATAATGGTTAATTTTGTACATATTTCCAATTGTATAAATTTTGAGACGTCTTATTCTGAGAGATAAGGGTCTACAGGAGAGACCCATGGAGTTTGCTAAATCTAGCTCTGTACGAGCCTTCCCAGCAATATAACAAAGAAATCCCAACAGGTTTTATAAGGAAATATTATTTCTTCAAGAAAAAAAATGAGCATAACTGACCTAGATTTGCACTTATAAAATGAATACCTTTATGCTGAAATTATGGCTAAAATATAACATGAATCCCGTTTTTAATTATGGTATTCGTAATCAGAAAAGGCTCCTGAAGACTCCTACAGAACTATTTTTTTGTAAAAAAGGCATAATAAAAATGTGTTCTGATATCTTATCCGATGTGTACTATAATGCAATTAAGGTATACACAATTTTATTTAAAAAAAGTTTCAATTTGCAAAATCTGACTCTATACGAGTCTTCCTAGTATAAAAAAAAATCCCAACAGGTTTCATAAAGAAATAATATTTCTTCGAGAAGAAAAATGAGCATAACCTAGATCCTAACCTTCATCAGAACTGCATATTCTTCAGCTGATTGCTAATCATAGAGAAATTCTTCACATTGAGTTGAACAAAGAAAGGAAATAGGTTTCCTTGTCTTTCTTGGCATTGACAATTCTCACCTTCAGTGTGCCGAAAGTGGCTAAAAGCGAATTAAATAGCATGAGACAACCTGTTAAAAAAAACCCTCTTTCGATCTGTCGCGCTTGGTAGAAACGACCGAAAATCAAAAATGCTTTCTCAGCGATTTCGGCTGCTCAGTATATCAATATAAGAACATTCGAAATAACATATAAGTTTTAATAAATTTTTGTAATCATATACCTTTCCTATTAATGTATAATAGCATTAATGTATAATAGCAAAACTGATTTCAAAACGCAATAATTTATGAGATATTAATTATTTACGATTTTTTATGGGTTTACATACTGCGTTTATAAACACAGTCTGTAAGAATTTTATGTGTTAGGTTGTGTGCGTAAAGTGCGAAATAAGTATGCTGGAGATCCTACATTCTAATCCTACATTTTTTTCCTTTTTTCACATATTTTTTCTGAAATACGAGAACAAGTCAATAAGTTTTTAGAAAATCTATCAAAGGGCACTCGCAGTGTTACATTACTTTTTGACAAGCATCTCTCAGCTGATTACTGTCAAATTTTAAGCGGAATTCATCGCGTTTCATTTCTGTAGAATTAAAGCGAACAATCTTTGTATTTTTTACAAAATGGAAAAAAATAAATTTCGTACAGTGATCAAACATTTATATAAAGGTTTAACACCGAAATAAATCAAAGCCGAGTTGGATAATGTTCATAGCACCAGCGTTTTGCGATTGTATACAATTGGGTGAATTTAAACGTGATCGTACATTCACATATGATGCACCTCGTTCGGGATCGTCTAATTAAGACTGCTACGCCAGAAATTATCGATCAAAGTCCACCATTATTTTGATTGATCGACGAGTGAAAGTGCGCGAGCTTATTGAGGTCACAGGCATATCACACACACAGACATGGCACACTGATTTCAATTTTGCACGAACAATTGGGTATGAAAAAGCTATCGGCAAGATGGATGCCGCATTTGCTCACTGTGGATCATAAGCGCGATTGTGTGACGATTTCAAAATAATATTTGGAGATGTTTCAACGTAATCCAGATGAATTTCTGAGTCGATTCATTATTGTGGAAACATGGATCCATTATTTCACACCCGAGACGAAGGAACAATTAAAACAATAGACTTCACTGAGTGAACCAGCTCCGAAGAAGACAAAGACCGTAAAGTCGGAAAAGTGATGACCACAGTTTTTTGGGATGCATACGGTATAATTTATATCGATTACCTTCCGTCGAAGCAAATAATCAATGATGATTACTACGCAGCCTTATTAGACTGTTTCAACACCATTTTAAAGAAAAAATGTCCCCATTTGGCGAAGAAGAAAGTGCTCTTCCATCAAAATAATGCACGGGTTCACACGTGCCTGGCAATAATGGCCAAATTCAACGAATTCCATTACGAATTGCTTCCATCCAGTATATTCGCCAGATTTACCCTCCCTGCGACTGTTTCCAAACCTGAAGAAATGGTTCGGAGGAAAGAGAGCAGCTCATCGCCGAAACAGAGGCTTATTTTGAAGGATTGGACAAATCATATTATTCGGACGGCTTGAAAAAGTTGGAGAATCGTTGGATCAAATGTATCGAGCTGAAAGAAGATTATATTAAGAAATAAAAATGAATCGATAAAAAAAAATATATTTTACTATGTTTTTCTAAAAACTTATTGACTTGCCCTCGTTATTAATATATTAGGACGAGCATATTTTTGTAATAATTATTGAATTTATTCATGTACTTTTAAAAATTTTAAACCAACAACGAAAATGTAGTTAAACATTAGAAAGAATATAGATAAAATTACTAAAATCATATCAGAGGTTGGACACAATATAAATAAATTAATTTATTAAATTTTCATTATGTGTCAGTGAGTAGTAAAAAGTTCAAATCGGATCTACACTTTGTTGAAAAGTGAGAAAAATTGGAATCATGAATTAAAGTATATATAATTACATTATATGAAGTTAGATGATTAAATTAACTACTTTATTTATCTCTTTCCCGGCATGCTATTCTTGTTTTATATCTAATAAATAGAAGATGAAATAACAGAAATAGTGATAATATCTTCCCGAATGCATTCATCAATTTCAATTTCTATTTAAAAATTGTTTTGTTTGTGAAAATAATTTCAGTATCAGGAGAGTGGCTTTTTATCTCAACACATAAATAAAAGCACATGTAACGAGATACAAAGCTAATATTTTAAATGAAAGCACAGTATAAACTAAATTAAACATTGAATTAATTAATAAACATTCGGATGTATAATGTATGAAGAGAAGTTATTATTAGTAAATTATTAAAACAGGTTTTAATTAAAAATATTTTTTGCATTAATGCACTAAGATCCGGTGCATCAACGTTACTTTGATTTTAAACAAAATTTAAAACTCTCTCTCTATCTCGTTTTAAAACCGAAAAGAAACAGGAACAAAGAGAGTTTTAAGCCTTACTTAAAATTAAACTAACGTTGGTGCAACTGGAGGTAAAGAGTTTATTTAATCTTAAAATTTTATTACTTTATATAATATATTTATTTATGTTATATTTTTATATCAAAATTAAGAAGAAAATCACAGGAGAAAGAGAGAATAATTCTATTATTATTTTAATATTAATATTTATTTTAAATTAAATTTTTTCGACTATTAAGTTTATTTGACTAGTCCAGCTAGTACAGAGTATTTATAAAATATTTTATAAATATTCTGTGCTGTCTGGGAGAGTAAAGTTAATTAATTTTTACTTTTTCAATTCGTTATTTGTTACAAAATTAGTTATTGAAAAAAACATTTTTTATATTGTGCTTTCATTTATAAATTTCTAAAAAAGTACTAGCTACTATAATAGTCTCTCTTTAATTTTACTAATATAATTATATAAAATACAATAAATAATTATTACTACAAATACTGATTATGTAAATATGTAGATTTGTAACCTGTTAAATGACTATAATAAACTATTAATTGTAACAATTGATGTTTAATCTGGTAGAAACTTTAATTCGATTAAAAAATTAATAATTCAATAGTCATGTTAATTATACAAATTCTTTTACGGTGTTTTATTGTATTTGGAGTAATATATTTATTAATAATGTTATTAAAAAAAATCGTGAAAAAAAAGGAAAAAGCAGGATCGAGCGTAGGATCTTCAACATTCTGATTTCGCACCTAACGTCCGAGATCCTGCGGATCACCTGTATGAACGCGATACATAAACTGCACGAAAAATCGTAAACTCATCAACTATCACATTTTGAAATCATTTTTGCTATTACGATAATAAGATAGGTATATGATTAATATAATTTAATAAAAGCTGTGTTAAGCTGTGTTATCTAGAATGTCTCTTTCGCCTTACATTGATACATGTCAAGCGGCCGAGATCGCCGAGAAAGTAAATTTTCGGTGGCTAGAAATAAGCGACCACAAAAAAAAGGACAGACTTTAAAGGATAGACTAAAAAAGTTTGAGATTTTCACGTCTACTGGAGTATCAAATATTAGTCCAAGAAATCAAAGTCTATGGCAAAAAAAATGGAGAACTGATAATCGTGTTTGTGATTTAAAATTCTTTCATTTTTCGTCGTCTCGATGGATGGAAAGACTATAACAATACGATTTCGAGGTTGATTATCATAAAGATCTTTCTCATAAAAACGTGGGCGAATTGTCGAGGCGGCCGTGCACGAGTGATCAGTGTCGCTATTGTGCTAACGTGAAACTAAAAGAAGCAAAGTAGGAAAGTTAGAACAAGTTTTTGCAGAAGACAGCTGTGAAAATTGGCGTAAAGAGCAAATGAAAGATCTCTGCATTTACTTATTTTTATCAAAAAAAGAAGCGGGCGTGGGACGTCCATCATGACAAGAAGTGGCGAGTGATGTCTCTACTAAGATGTATTGGTTCTATTGGGATTCTCTCACAGTTAAGGATGGTGTACTCTATAAGAAATAGGAAGTCTCTAATCTGAAGAAAACGATCTTTCAATTAATTGTGTCTAGAATAGTGCAAATTTTGGTAGAACTATTACTCCGTAAGGCATTTTAGCATCAATAAAACGCTTGACAAAGAGGCGATTTTATTGGGCAGATAAACAGGCGAAAAAATGGCGCAAAACGTGTAAGATCTGTTTAGCTAAAAAAGATCTTCCCGGTAAAGGAAAATTTCTTTTATAGACATATAATGGGAGCCCCATTCGAAAGAGTTCTATTGGACGTTCTCGACCCTCTAACTTCTGCTGGAAATAGGTATTTGCTTGTCACTGTCAACTGTTTTATTAATTGGGTAGAAGCTTTCCCGCTAAAGAATGTCAGATCTAAAACTATAACAAAAACCTTTCTAAAGCAAATTATTTCTAGGCATGAAGTATTTCGAGAAGTTCATATTGACCAGGGAAAGAACTTCTAATAGGGAATTGTTCACGAACTATCATGTTTATTAGGAATGAAGAAAACGAGGATATCTGCTTTGCACTCACAATCGGACGGACAGGTACAGCGTCATCAAATCATCTTGAACTATTTGGCAAAATTCATCTCCACAAATCAAAAAGGCTGGGATCGGTTCCATTATATCTGCTGGCGTACAGATCATCCAAACACGAAACTATTGAAATAACTCCAGCGGATATTTATTTTGCCCAAGATCTTCGTCTATTGACTGATTTATTACGCGACAAATCATCAAAAACTGAGGAGGTTGATTCTCCAGCCGATTACTTGGAAAAAGTGAAAAGGAAGTTGGAAGAAATTCCAGTAAAGGAGTAAGGAAACGAATAGATATCAAATCTTCACGAAAAAAAACCGGGGGGGGGGGGAGGGAGAGTACGATCTTAAAGCTATATCTATTTTGAGGAGGGACAGAAAGTGTGATTATATAATCCCCGAAGAAAGAAGAGGAAAACTCCCAAATTGCAGAGCAATTGGGAAGGACCTATTTTGTAGTTAAGAAACTTAGCGACGTTGTATATTGTATCTGCAAGTCGAACAAGCATAAAAATAAAATTGTATATTCGGATCTTATTTAGAAAGACGTTTAGGAGAAATGAGCTAAAAAGGTTAACAAATCGGAGCTCTATCACTTAAAAAGAATTGTAATCTTATTATGTAAGCTGAGCAAGTTATTTTTTTTTCTTAATTGCAGAGTTCACGTTCGCGCGGCACATAATATAACGCGGTTTCGGATGGAGAGGATCTCCCCGGGGACTTCGGTGAAATCGTTTTGGACGCCTCACAGCCAATTTAGTGGGCTCATTTTCTACGAAAGTCATCAACGAACGCGCTTCAACTGTGCTTCAACCTACATTTTTTTTTTTTAAGAAGACTGCCTTGCCCACGGTTTTTGAACCGTGATTTTTTCCGTGGGACGGAGGGCGAATGCCAAGACGGGGATTGGGGGCAGAGATACTACGGTACATCATTCCCCCCCCCCCTTTCCGGAGAAAAGAGAAGAACCAAAAGCGCAAGGCTTCAAGAGAAGAGGCCTAAGAGAATCCCGATGTTCCCTTCATGAAGACAGGGGGATGTCCAAGCGGATTTTGTCCTATGGATGGGGAGGGGGGGGGGAGTAGCTATCCTCTGGGGAGAAACTGAAGAGAGATTCTGTTCGAAAGGGAAGAAGGCCTCAAGAATGAACCTCGAGAGGAAAGTCGAATTTGAAGGAGATCAAAGCTCAGGAAAACTTCAGTAGCATAGGGAGCAGGAAATTGGCCAGGAGGGAGCTTCGAATTCCTTTAAGAGACCGTTCTTGGAAGAACCATAATTGTCAGCACGACAATTAAGAGAAGCAGTGTTATACTCGTGCCGTATCGATACCGTAGACTGCCACTAGTGAAGTCTTGAAAGGCACGTTGTCTAACGACACGTGGCTCTGTTATTTAAGATCAGCAGATTTGGACGTGAGCCATCGCTGCGCTCGGACGTGTCTCTTGATCCGCTTATTCTTTCCTCGTATGCTCTGAGTTTTATATGTGTGTTCTGTATTCATAATAAACTCTTTTTGTTCTTTTTATAATATCCGTATTGTTCATTTTTGTAGGCGGGAGTGCATGTACATGTTCGCGAGAATATCTCCGCGAGTCGAACGTAACAATACTTCGGTTTGATCAGAATAAGTAAGAAAAAGACGTAAACTGAGAGGTATTAGATATTAAAATTGACTATTTAGATTTGTTTAAGGTGACTGGGGTAAGTGTAGTATGTATGTATACTTTTATTTGTCTATTCGACTTAAGATTTTTTTATTTATTTATTCGCAATTAGCATAATGAAAATAAAAGTTCTATACACTGCGTTCAGCGTAAATTTCGCATTAAACTTGTAAAATATTGGGAGTACAAATAAGTTTCCGCCGTTTGCAAAATGACACCACAAATAAACTATAATTAAAATTGTTTGATGTAAAACGACATATTGTAAGATTGGACATCCGGTAACACCATAACCTTGAAATATTAGCGATTTTGTATCAGCATCATATATTTTTTTTTGTACGAAAATGTCGAGTTTTAAGCTGAATAAGCGTCATTTGCGGGAACTTTTGATTTACTTCTTTAATTTGAAGAAATCTGTAGCTGAGGCTCATAGACTGCTTATAGAAACATATGGTTATGCTGCCTTAAGTGAGAGAAGTTGTCATGAGTGTTTCAAAAGTTTAAGAATGGTGAATTTGACGTCGAAGACAAAGAACGTAGCGGAAGGCCGAAAGTGTACGCGGAATTGGAAGCATTATTGGATGAAGATACGTGCCAAACGCAAAAAGAAAGAAGAACTTGCACTTACATTAGGAGTGACTCAACAAACAATTTCATATCGTTTAAAACCATTGGGAATGATTCAAAAGCAAGGGAATTGGGTTCCATATGAACTGAAGCCAAGAAACGTTGAACGCCGATTTTTCACATGTGAAATGCTGCTTGCTAGGCATAAACGAAAAGGTTTTTTGCATCGTATAGTCACTGGTGATGAAAAATGGATCCACTACGATATTTCAAAGAAGAGGAAATCATGGGGACCACCTGGCCATGCTTCAACATCGACAGCCAAGCCGAATATTCATGAAAAAAAACTCATGTTGTATATATTTGCATGTGGGATCAGCTTGATGTCGTGTATTATGAGTTGCTCAAACCGAACGAGACCATTACTGGGGCTCTCTACCGAACACAATTGATAAGATTGAGCCGAGCAGTCAAGGAAAAACGCGCCCACTACTACTCCATAACAAAATTATTGTTCTGCATGATAATGCTCGACCACATGTTGCGGCGCCATTCAAATGAAGTTCTACCCCACCCGCCGTATTCTCCAGACATTGCTCCTTCCAACTATCATTTGTTCCGATCGATGACGCATGGTCTGTCTGAGCAGCACTTCACATCATATGAAGATACCAAAAATTGTATCGATAATTGGATAGCCTCAAAAGATGAAGCGTTCTTCCAACGCGTATCCACATATTACCAGAAAGATGGGAAAAAGTAGTGACTAGCGATGGCCATTATTTTAAATAAAACATTATTCACAATAAATGCTTAATTTTTTATTAAAAATGGCGGAAACTTATTTGTACTCCCAATATAATAAAAAGATTATAGTGAATTTCAATTTAAATATCTTAATATAGATAAGTAATAAAAAATAATAGCATGAAAAAATGAAATAATGAACTATACAGTGTTTGATAATCTGCCGACAACGCTCGTAGACAGATAAAGCAGACTAAATTGAGTCAACGATTCTATCATTTCGCAATTTTTGCAATAGTTAACAAGATGGTTACTAAAAATCGCCGAATATTGGTTTTCTATATAATAATAATTTTTTACTCAGATATTATCAACTTTGTATAGAAATACAGCAAAACAAAACTTGTTCATTTTCTATTCATATTCATTTTTTCTATTTATTTTTTATTCATATAAAGTTCTAAGAATTTTTTCAGTTTTTTTATCAACTTTTTAGTATTGTTTTCTTATTGGCTATTTTTATCAATATATTGGGAGTACAAATTAGTTCGGTCCATTTTTTTGTGCATTTATTTCAAAACAAAATGAATGAAATAGATCAAGTAAAATATTGTCGCTGCCTACTACTTTTTCCCATCTCTCAAACATGGTTAACACAAAATTCGACATTTCAAACACAGTAAAAATCAAGGTTTTTGTATGAAAAAATCGATATAAACTGAATATTATTAGCAGATGTTTAACCTCTCTGAAACCGCCAAAATCAGCTGTCACTATGAACCATTCACAACTGGAGCTATCTTTAGGGAAACGATCCGAATTAATTTGTACTCCCAATAAAAAAATTATGAAAAAATTCTCAGAACTCTATGAGAAAAAAATTAATAATTTTTGTCACTTGCTATTTTTCTATAAAGTTGATAGTATCTGAGTAAAAAATTATTGAAAACGAATATTTAGCGATTTTTAGTAATGTTCTGTTAACTATTACAGAAATTGCAAAATGATAGAGGATTTTTCGACTCAGTTTAATCTGCTCTATCTGTCCACGAATGTTATCAGCAAAATTATGAAATACTCTGTACATTTTACTTTAATGATATGTATCATTTATAAAACTTAAATGATATACTTAAATGATCGTCATTTTGATATAAGGGATTTTTTAAATTATATACAAACTTATCATTTTAATTTAAAAAAAAAGTAAAGAACGATTAATACTGATACCAAGTTAAATTTCGCAACATTTTATGTATTATTTGTATAATTAAGAAAAGGTAAAAAAAAGGCGCAAAGAGTGTGCTATTCGAAAAAAAATTAGTTATATAATATAGATGGTCGTTTTGATATATATATTTTTTTTTTTTGGGAAAAAGTTCGTGGCGTTTTTCCGTTAGATGGCATTAAATGCTCAGCAGTCGGCAATTACTAATCGCATCGGCAACACTAGTGCGTTTAAAAAGTGACATTTTAACCTTTGTTTTGAGCCGAAAAAGATTGAAATCGGTGAAGTGGATCAAAAATTATTTTATTTTGAAAATGGAAATAAATAAGGAAAAAATTCGCTACGCTTTGCAGTATCACTATGATAAAGGCAAGAATGCTGCACAGGCTTGTGAAAAAATTTGCGCTATTTATGGTGAAGATACTTTATCAAAATCAGCAACATGGAAATGGTTCGCTCGCTTTTGTGCTGGAAATTTCGATGTGAAAGATGAACCTCGCTCCGGTCGACCAATCACTGAAAAGTCTGATGAAATCATGGTAAAAATCGAGTGTGATAAGCATGTGAGATTGCCAGGGAACTAGGCATCGATCGTCGACTACAACAGTTTTAAATCATTTACACAAAGCTGAATACAAAAAGAAGCTCGATGTTTGGGTTCCTCACGAGTTGAGTGTTAGGAACATGATGGACCGAATTAACATTTGTGATACGCTACTGAAACGGAATGAAATTGAGTCATTTCTGAAGAGAATGATAACTGGTGATGAAAAATGGATTATCTACGACAATCCAATTAGAAAAAAATCGTGAATAAAGAAAGGAGAGAAGGCGCAAGCAATCGCAAAACCTGGATTGACGAGAAAAAAGGTGTTGTGTGTATAGTGGGACTGGAAGGGAATCGTTCACTATGAGCTGTTATCGTCCAATCAAACAATTAATTCCGAATTCTATTGTGAACAACTGCAGAGGTTACAACAAGCAATTGAGAGGCCAGAATTAATCAATAGGAGAGGTATCGTCTTCCATCACGACAACGCTCAACTACACACATCTTTGATGACTCGGCAAAAATTGCGAGAGCTTGGCTAGGAAGTTTTAATGCATTCACCGTATAGGCCTGACATAGTACCCTTAGACTATTATTTGTTTAGGTCTCTGCAGAATTCTCTTAATGATGTAAAGCTAGCTTCAAAAGAGGAAATCACTTGAAACAGTTTTTCGATCAGAAACCACAGAAGTTCTATCGCGATGGAATTATGACTCTGCCCCAAAAATGGCAAAATATAGAAAATATTATAGAAAATTATAGAAAATAATGGAGCATATTTGGTTTAAATAAATTGATTTCAATACTCTAAGAAAAACACTTTAATTTTACTAAAAAATCGCCACGAACTTTTTTAAACTTAACTTTTACCCAATATATCTTAATATTTTTATATCACAATTATAAAACGATGGCGGCGATGGGATTTTTTGAATTATATACAAACTTACCATTTTAAAAAAAGATAAAAAAATTAATATTTAACAAAAGATCAAATAGAAATGAAATTTGGAAAAGAGATGATCGTCTTAACATATTTACCGACTCAAGTAATTATATTTTAAATATATAATATAAATATTTAAATCTG
The DNA here is from genome assembly GCF_001594045.1 of Atta colombica. NCBI lineage: Eukaryota > Metazoa > Arthropoda > Insecta > Hymenoptera > Formicidae > Atta > Atta colombica. The sequence continues at coordinate 546,113 of NW_017259316.1, read as the reverse complement.
CTTTAAAACTTGCATAAAAATTAATTCACAAAGAAAAAGGGTCAATAGAGGCTAATTTTGGCATTCTCCAAATTTATACAAAATGAAAATCTATTTCTTGAATTTAATTATAAAGTAAATTGTTTATAAAGATATTCGTCACTATAAAATATGTGATATCAGTATAAACTTACCTTTTTAAAAAAGATAAAAAAGGCGCTAAGCATATGTACTTCTCGAACAAAACGTAAGTATTTATGTAAGAAATAAATTTATTTCATTAACAAACTGATGGATCATAGACATACGCTTTATTCTTTTGTGATTCAGGATGCACGAAATAGATATCGGCACATTAGAACGAGTCTTTTTACTCCATGCGAGATCATCTCCTCAGATTTTATTTATCGTTTATAACGTGCACATCCTTTCTTCTCCGATTCATTTCAATAAAGACATTGTAATCAAAGTACAAAAAGCCTTCATCCAAAAATAAAACCTCAACAATATCCAACCCAATTAATAGTAGTTTTAATTTTTTCTTCAAGGATATTCTTATTCAAGGTCTTCTTATTCCAATCCAAGTAATGGTAACTTTAATTCTCTGTCAAAAATTATTACTCTTCGAAAAAAATATATCAAATAAAAAATTAAAACTCAGATGCTTAATAACTAATGAAATTCAATTCTATCAAATATAAAGTAAAACAAATGGTACTGTCTTTTGTTATATATACAAACTTACCTTTTAAAAAAAAAAGCGCTAATTTTTTCATGTGTTTCGTAAAGAATCATTTGGGCCGATTTCACCAACGCCAATTACTTAATTGGCCGTGGAACTGACTAATCGTGTTTGCTATTTAGTAGAATTGACTATTTATAATTGACAGTTAATTACCGATTCAGCTTAATCGAGTTGGTAAAACCTGTCCTTTGTATATAATACTAAATATTCAACCCAATTAATTGTAGTTTTAATTCTTCAAGGATATTTTGTTATTGAAAGTCTTTTCATTCCAATTCAAGTAATGGCCACTTTGACTTCTACTTTAACTTTTACTTTTTTTCTCTATCAAAAATTATTACTCTTCGAAAAAAATTAATGTATTAAATTAAAACCCAGATGCTACAATCTTTTATAACTAATCAAGTTTAATTTTAGCAAATTAAAAAGTCAAATTTCTTTTTAAAATAATACATAAAATTTTGATAAATTTAACTTGACGCCAATTTTGTTGATATCAAATCTTTTATACAAATGACACATATCATTAGAGTTACCACTAATGGTACTATCTCTTGTTATTTACTTAACTCTAGCCAAGTTAAATTTATCAAAATTATAATGTATTATTTTTAAAAAAGATTTAGTATCCATTGGCGCCAAGTTAAATTCCATGTAATTCAGATATCAAATTAAATAATATTAATTTAAATTATATGTATCATTTCTTAAAAGATTTGATATCGAGAACTAGCGCCAAGTTAAATCCCATTTTTTAATATCATGCCAAATAAATAAGTAATGAATATTAATCTAATAACTATCTTTATTATTTACTTAATACAAATGGGTACTATTTTTAATTTTTATACATAATAAAACCTAAGCATGCGTATATTCTATTGAAGAATCTTCCTTTTCCAATCCAAATAATTTAAATTCCTCTTAAATGAAATTATTATGTCACAATTCATTTAAAGACATTTTCTCTTCCAAGTAAAGTAGCTATTTAATCACAATTTATTTATTTAAAGGCATTTCTTTTGCAACTAAAGTTTAATTTTCCTTCAAAACATTATACAAAACATTATACAAAACATTATCACAAAATTGCGTTACCTAATTCAATTTAAGTATTACAAAAAATTAAAGAATTAACCGTATAAAATTTTAATTTAAATAGAAAATTTTTTCATGTAAAAATACTTGGCGCCGCTAGATTGAATAAGAAAAACTATAAAAACAATTTAAAATTAGAGTAGTAATTAATAATTAATAATAATTAATAATAATTAATAATAATTAAAAATAAATAATAAAACGTAACTGTATAATTTAAAAGTAATAATAAAGATAATAAATTTAATCTGAATTTTACATTGAATAAAATAAACTTTACATTGAATAATAATAAAGTTCATTATTTATTTCTCTTTCATAACGCATACATAGGTCTAAATTAATTTTTCTTAGACTTAAATTTAATAGTATTCACAACGTTCATAACACAACTCCATAACTCAATCACACATGCACACGCTAGATATTTTAACTCTCATTAGGAATGCTTCTCATTTTTCTTATTTTTCTAAATATTCATATTTTTTAATATGATTCTAATTTTTCTTATTAGTATGATTCTTTATGTTATTTTTCTAAATATTACATTTTCTAAGTATTACATTCTTATTTTTCTTATTTTTCTAAATATTACATTCATGTTTTACTGTTATTATATCAAGATCTAGCAGCGCCATTTTACATGAAAAATTTTTCTATTTAAACTAAATTTTTTTCATTTTATAACTCTTTAATTTATTGTGATACCACTTAAATTGGACTAAGTAATGCAATTTTATGATAATGTTTTGTATAATATTTTAAACGAAAATTAAATAACCACTTTTTAGTTGCAAGAAAAAATGTCTTTCAATATAAATTGTGATTAAATAGTTGAAAGAGAAAATTAAATCTTTAAATGAATAGTGATATAATAATTTCATTTAAGAGGAATTTGAATCATTTAAATTGGAATAGGAAGATTTTTCAGTAGAATATATGTATACTTAGATTTCATTGTATAAAAATTAAAAATAGTATTAAGTTTTTGTATTCAGTAAATAAAGAAAATGAATTTTACTACTAAATGGATTTTACTTACTTTTTATTTTGATAGTAGAATTTAACATGGCGCCACAATGTTAATATCAAATCATTTGTATACAAATAATACATATTAATATTCATTACTTATTTAATTTGGCATGATATAAAGAAGTGAGATTTAACTTGACATCAGTTCTTGATATCAAATCTTTTAGAAATGATACATATCAAATTAATATTATTTATTTAATTTGATATCCAAATTGCATGGAATTTAACTTAGCGTCAATTGTTGATATCAAAACTTTTTTACAAATAATACATAAAATTTTGAAAAATTTAACTTGGCGTGAATTTTGTTGATATCAAATCTTTTATACGAATGATACATATCATTAGAGTTAAGTAAATAACAAGAGACAGTTTTGTGTTTTTTTTTAATTTGATAAAATTTAACTTGATTAGTTATAAAAGATTATAACATCTGGGTTTTATTTTGTACATTTGATACATTAATTTTTTTCGAAGAATAATAATTTTTGACAGAGAATTAAAGTTGCCATTATTTTGATTGAAATGAAAAGACTTTCAATAAAAGAATATCCTTGAAGAAGACTTAAAACTACAATTAATTGGGTTGGATATTTAATATCCATATACAAAGGACAGGTTTCACCAACTCGATTAAATTGAATCGATGATTAACTGTCAACCATAAGTGATCAATTTTACTAAACAAGAAACACGATTAGTCAATTCCATCCGGTCAATTAAGAAATTGGCATAGGCGAAACTGGTCCAAATGGTTCTTTATGAAACGCAGGCTTAGCACTCTTTTTAAAAAGGTAAATTTGTATAAATGACAGACATATAAATAAGAGACATTACCATTTGATTTTATATTTGATAGAATTTGATTAGTTAAGATTGTAACATCTGTTATGATAAATTATATTATATTAACATAATAAATTTAAATATTATTTAAGTATCAAGTATATATTTAAATATTATTTTTGTAGTACTTAAAGTAATTAAAATCTTTTTGGCAATATTTTAAAAAGATTCTTCTTTATAACATTTCATCAATCTTTCACCAAGATTATATGTGCAAGAATCGCCGATTTTCCAGAGCTGTCTCATTGTCAGAAGTGTTGCAGACATATTTTGCAATTTTTATGAAATATTTTACTTTTCACTTGAAATATTTTTAAGAAATACTTTTCTGAAAACTTTCGGTGCTGTATGTGTTGTATATAAATTTTATTTGTAATTCATAAAGTTCATTTTTAAAAAAATAAGGTATTATATTATTAAATATATAAGAAAAGTTAGTGTCATTCTTATAGGTTAAGAAATCTCACAGCAGTTTGCTGCTTTAAAATCACAGATTCACCATAAGAATACAAATTCTCTGCTAAAGTTGCGAATTTGTTTTTAAAGCAGTGAATTATTGCTATGACAAGAAATCCGAGATATTAAATCGACAATTAATATCATGGTTTATGGGCAGAGCGACTTTTTTCTTCTCTAATCTTTATTTTTATAACATTTCTTCTCTATAATTATCAAGATATCATTGTAAAAATTCGGGTGAATAACGTGATTTACTTTATCGAAAATACATCAATTCGAATATACTTTTTTTAAATTTTATAGATTTTATTTATAGATTCTTTTTATAACAACCTTTCAACCTTTCAACAAAGTTTCACGTGCAAGAATCGCAGACATTTTTACTATTCCAGAGTTGTCTCAGAAAGTTGTTGCAGACATATTTCGCAATTTTTATGGAATGTTTCACTTTTCAGTTAAAATATTTCTCGATGATATGTTTCTCGATGATATGGAATGTAATAATACCCTCTCGGTATAATCAACTATTACTAGAGAAAGTAAATCACGTTATTCGTCCGATCTTTTACAATGATATTACATTCTTGATAATTACAGCGAATCGTAAACCGCTGTTAGACACTTTATTTTCATTTCAATCAGCTGTATGCTTTTATTAGCCTCCATTGACATGGAGGAATTATCATATGTATAAAGCTGGAAACACAATGAAAAGCATAGATAATAGGAACAGAAAAATAACAAATTTCAACCTATCAGAAATTATGTATACTCGAATGAATGCTTTTTGATAGGTTGAAATCTCTTCCCTGTTGTTATTGCTTTTCATTGTTTTCGATTTTACAGAGCTGTAAAAGTCAGGATTTTTTTACTTAATATTGCAATGTATCGGTATTCATATCTATTACTTTTCTATTCCTTGCTTCATTACTCCTTGTTTTATCATAGCGCGCGACGCCCGGTCTCAACGACGATACTAGTTTGAAATCTTTAAAAGATTTTGACTTGTGTCTTTTATTATGTATTTAAAAGTACTGTGTTTAAGTGTACTAATATTATAAGATACTTATCATTCATAACATATATTTAATTACAAAAATATGAATAATAATCATATAATATTAGTAACAGAATATTTATATTCTATATTTATATTCTGAATTACGAAATTGATATGTTATTTTTAGTTTGTCGAACAGAGTTCCATATCTTCCGAATTCTTTGCAAATAATGCACTCTTCATTCGGAGGAAACTTTGAATTGTTAATTACGCATAATTACCCGCCCTGAATTGATTTGATAAGAAAAACGATTATTCAAAGACTTTTTAATTAAATTCAATTAATAATAGTTCAAAAGACGCGTAGAATGACGTATTATAGAAAGGTATGCACGATTAAATAAACAAAATAAGAATACAAATGTACGTCTTATTTTCTGAACATCAAAATTATTATCAGATTATATATAATTATATAATTTGACTTTTTCTCACTTTTATCATTAACTATAGCTTTAAACTATATAACTTATGGTTATATTTTAAAAGATCTATCTCTTAGAAATTTCGCTGTGATGTCATCTCCATTGGAAAAATGCCAAATCAGAATGCGCACAATTACTCTATTTTTCACTATATATCATATATCATCACAGACAGCACACGGATATCCATAATACATTATATCGGATATGGAGAATATCCATAGATCATCTGTTTTACCTTCAGACATTTAGTGGACGTCCATATCCGTTTGTGACATTAGTGGACAAAAAATCCTTGACATTTTCCAGGATATTCGATGGATATTCGAAGGATATCCGACAGTCGACAATGGACATGTGAAAGGAGCACCCAGATTTGTAATATAATAAGAACAGAATAAACTAAATAAATTTAATAAACTAAAAAGATGAAATATATATTTTAATCTTTATTAAAAATGTTAACATAAAAAAAATAAAAATTATCACCCTGTATAATATATGGCCCCACCCGTTTTGAACAAGTAGAGTGGACTAAACTAAGTCGAAAAGTCCTCTACCATTTTGCAACGCTCGCAATAATTAACGAGATATTAACGTTTAAAGATAACCGAATACGCGCGTCCGCCCGATCTACTATTGTCGAAGATAATAGTACGGTCCACCGAGCGCATAGCGCGCAGCCCGCGAGGAGCATGATAGCAGGCACGCCGTTCGAGCTTAGAGGCTCGCGACGGTGGGCGAGGCGCTTAT
>NW_017259316.1:535690-539610 GCF_001594045.1 Atta colombica | reverse complement strand
AATAAATTATAATAAATTAAATAATAAATTATATAATAAATTATAATAAATAAAATATAATAAATTAGTTTTAATTTTATGTGCCAAAATTGAATTAAAAATATTTTATAAAGCTTTTGCTAGTCCACTTAGGGGGATAGGCTGACAACATACACCATAGCGAGAGTCCATATTTGTGTCCTCTGATCGAATTTTTGAAATTCATTAATTATACTATCAATACGAAGTAAAGACAATACTTTTTGATATAAAAATTAAAATTAATTTATAAAGCTTTTGCAATTGTTAATATGTATTGCATACAAGCGCTTAATAAAAATATATTTAACAAATGATACAATTGCTGATGAATCAATTTTTTACGCGATCATTCGATGAAATTTATGCGGATGTCTGAACTTTCATGAGCGATAGTGTAGAAAAATGAGAAAAAATATCATTCTAGTGTTAAGAGAAAACGCAATTTTTATTCTTCTTTTGAGTAACAATTATATCATTACAAAGAATATTTTCTTGATAATATAATTTTAAAATACTTTTATTATTTACTTAAAACAAGTAATGTTTATGTAACATTTTTCTGTATGTACAAGTGCGTTTTAGAACGAACTAAATTGAGTTTTTTTCCAACAATTTTTGATCATCTCCCAATTTTCACAATCGAGATATTATTATATAATATTTCTAAAGCGCCGAATATCCGCCATCAGGGCAAATGCCCCGCTCACCGTAGCGAGTCTCTAAGCTCGAACAGCGCGGCACGCCTGCTAGACTTCGCTTCTCGCGACCCACGTATTGTACGCTCGGTGAGCCGAATCTTCGACAATTATAGATCGGGCGGACGCGCGTATTTAGCTATCTTTAAACGTTAATATCTTTCGTTAACTATTGTGAACATTGCAAATGTTGGGGGACTTTTTGATTCAGTTTATTCCACTCTACCTGCTCAAGACAGGTGAGGCCCATCTTGTAAATTGATGCCTTATATATACAAGATGTCTGAAAATAATCGCCAAATATTTTATAAGTTTCCCCAATAATTAACAAGATATTAATCCTTAAAAATAGCCGAATACTACTGTGAAGTATATACGCTTATCCGCGCTTGGCGCGCGGACCGCGAGGAACGGGGATAGCCTGGCAAGCGTGCCATCTGAGTTATGGCGGCTTGCGACGGTGTACATGGCGCGAGGCGCTTGCCAGCCAATCCCCAACTCCCAAGATCCGCGTGCCAAGTGATTGGTTGGCATATACATTTGCAGTAGTAGGCCGGGCGAGCACATGTATTCAGCTATATTTAAGGATTAATATCTCATTAACTATTGGGGAAATTTATAAAATGGTAGAGGATTTTTCGACTCAGTTTAGTCCGCTCTATCTGCCCATGAAATATTTGGTGATTATTTCCAGACACCCTGTATAATTGTATGATACGCATACGCATAAAAAATATATTATTTAATTAAACTGATGAAACTTGTCTAATTACACGTTTCGACCTACATTGTGTTATTCTCAATACTTATCAAATTAAAAAAATATTCATAATTAAAATCGGTATGTAGTATAAGTGTAAAAAACTGTGGATTAGCATAACGAAACATTTTAAAGAGAAAACTAAATTGAGCTCTCGAAGAGTTCTCAACCATTTCCTAATTTTCGCAATCGAGATATTAATTTCTAAAGTGCTGAATATCCGCCATCGCAATTGCTTGGCGCTGGGAGTGAGAACTGCCTGCCTGTCAAGCGCCTCGCGCTGCGCACGCCGCTGCAAATCTTCATGTCATGATTTGATCGGCGCGCCTATCAAGCTATTCTCACTTTCCGCAGCTCGCGTGCCGAGCCATCAATGGGCGTACGCTTTGGCATTAGTAGGCTGAACAGACGCACTTATTCGGCTATCTTTAACGATCATATTTCGTTAACTATTGCGAGCATTGCAAAATGATACAGGACTTTTCAACTCAGTTTAGTCTACTCTAACTACACAAAAGCGATTGACAAAAACTTTCAGGACGTCCTGTATATAAATATACATATATATTTGTGTGTGTGTGTGTGTGTGTGTGTGTGTGTGTGTGTGTGTGTGTGTGTGTGTGTGTGTGTGTGTGTGTGTGTGTGTGTGTGCGTGTGCGTGCGCACGCGCGTGTATATATATGTGTCCATTGCTAAACTTATTGTACGTATATTAATTAAAGAAAAAATAACAACTATACAATTATACAACTATACAACAATTATACAATTGTAATGAATACGTGTGTATATAAACATATATGTATATATGTGTATCCATTGATAAACACATTTCACGCACAATCAATTACAAAGAAGCTACAATTTGTTTATATCTATTACATAATGTATAATGGTTGTATATACACTGCTATCGAAAAGTTTTGGATATTTACAGCTTTTAATAACGTTGCATATACAAAATAATTATAATATTATTCTTATTATGCATTTGTGAGTTTTTATATAACTCTGTTTTTATATAATTCTGAGTTTTTATGTAACTTTTTTAAATGTACCATGGTCTTTATACGGAGTCTACAATAGAAGTCACAGCCATCATAGGATCTTAAGTCGTAGAAAATTGATCAATCATAGTCAATTATTCTTCTCATACTGTAATTGATCAATTTTTTATGATTTAAGACTTTACGACCGCTACGACTTCTATTATAGACCCCGCATTATACTTCCACCATGAGTGCGAATAGCATATGGACATACAAACTTGTCCATTTAGAGATATTCTTAGAATATCCATAAATGTATATCTTATGGACAGCTTATAAAAGTCCATTGACATCTAAACCAGAAATAGACAAGAAATGAATATCCATAGGATGTCCTATGCTATCTAAGTGTATCATTTACATTTTGTGAATTGAAAATTATTTCAACGTATATTAGATTTATTCTTAAGCCATAAAATGTTTTAAAAATATTCAGAAATATTTTTACTAATGTTCCCTGCTGTAATCAAGAACTTATAGGAGCTTGTCAGATTGTTTATGGAAATAAAACACTCATTCCTCTTTTACTGAGTTTGGAAAGATCTTTTTAAGAACTCTGTGCCATTTGCTTATTTGCATAGTCATATAATATATCATCTCTTTGAAAGAAATTTGTAATTAATAAAAAATGCAACGATTCTTTCATGAGCATCGCAAGGGGAATACAAAAAGATACATTTACATCCCTCACGGCTTATAAAAATAAATGGGAAATAAAAAATCCACAGAAAAAAAGAAATTGAACAAAATATGAAAAATAATTTTTTTCATATTTTGTTCAATTTCAGTTAAACAGGAACTAAATGCATAAATTTTGATTACATAACATTTGTATAATAAAACTTTGAATAATCAATTTTAGAAGATTGATAATTATAAGGTTTTTATTTTGTGTAATTTTAGAAAAATCAATGTTGAAACAAAAACTTGAATTGTCTTGGTTGCTGTCCAAATTTTGAATTTAAAATCTTCTAGGTATACCGTTCTACAAATAATTTTGTCGGCGCCCATGAATCCGTCGAAACTAGTATTGCTCTTCTTCCTTATTTTTTTCTGACTTTTCTGAATTTTTTTCGTATTTTTTTTGTATTTTGTCTCATTCTTTTTTATTATATAAAGCTGAACAAATCGTCTCAGAAATCAAATTTCATGTCTCGTCTTGCTAAGGTGTGATATCTTCAATATTTTCAGATGAATATTTTCTGATTCACATCGGAATTAAGTAAGTAAGCAAATAGCTGAAATTATAAATATGTAAAGAACTTAAAATGCAAATTATTTAAAATCATTACTATTTATACATGTAGAATTTTTTAGCTTCGGATAGTTAAACTATCTGAATCTTAATAGTGAATTAAAAAGTTAATGTATAAATTTAATTAGATTCAAACGTTC
>NW_017259316.1:533048-535590 GCF_001594045.1 Atta colombica | reverse complement strand
GGATTAGATATACGAAAATTTAGAAAACAGATAATATTTAGAAAATATAAATTTTAATTATAGCACAGCAACACATACATTTTGAGCGCAATATTACGTATATCCAGAACTGGGCATGTATTTTAAATATATATAATACTTTTATTATAATAATATTTATAAGATAATTATATTTTGTATTTTAAATATCAATATTGGCAATTAATGTTATTTGAATTACAAATTACAAAAAGCTTTTAATCTTTCAATTTAAATACAAAATACATAGATAATATTTTTATATACTCCGTTAAAATACATGATACAAAATATACTTATGTTCCAAATATTGCGTTTTAAATAAAAATATTTTAAATAAATGCCCAGCCTTGCAAAGTATACTATACTGTAGTTACTATTCCATAAGCATCTGCGAATAATTAATACATACAAATAACAAATTTAAAAAATGTGCAAACAATTCTCCGTTGTAAATACATATTTTCGTATTTAATTCATATGTAATTATTTGTAGATCTCTACGGATTAGATATACGAAAATTTAGAAAACAGATAATATTTAGAAAATATAAATTTTAATTATAGCACAGCAACACATACATTTTGAGCGCAATATTACGTATATCCAGAACTGGGCATGTATTTTAAATATATATAATACTTTTATTATAATAATATTTATAAGATAATTATATTTTGTATTTTAAATATCAATATTGGCAATTAATGTTATTTGAATTACAAATTACAAAAAGCTTTTAATCTTTCAATTTAAATACAAAATACATAGATAATATTTTTATATACTCCGTTAAAATACATGATACAAAATATACTTATGTTCCAAATATTGCGTTTTAAATAAAAATATTTTAAATAAATGCCCAGCCTTGCAAAGTATACTATACTGTAGTTACTATTCCATAAGCATCTGCGAATAATTAATACATACAAATAACAAATTTAAAAAATGTGCAAACAATTCTCCGTTGTAAATACATATTTTCGTATTTAATTCATATGTAATTATTTGTAGATCTCTACGGATTAGATATACGAAAATTTAGAAAACAGATAATATTTAGAAAATATAAATTTTAATTATAGCACAGCAACACATACATTTTGAGCGCAATATTACGTATATCCAGAACTGGGCATGTATTTTAAATATATATAATACTTTTATTATAATAATATTTATAAGATAATTATATTTTGTATTTTAAATATCAATATTGGCAATTAATGTTATTTGAATTACAAATTACAAAAAGCTTTTAATCTTTCAATTTAAATACAAAATACATAGATAATATTTTTATATACTCCGTTAAAATACATGATACAAAATATACTTATGTTCCAAATATTGCGTTTTAAATAAAAATATTTTAAATAAATGCCCAGCTTTGCAAAGTATACTATACTGTAGTTACTATTCCATAAGCATCTGCGAATAATTTCGCCTTTACCACGATGTAATGTTAGGTAATTTACTGGACAACATGCGTGTTCTCTCTTATGTCGTTAAATGAAAAACTAATCCAAATGTAAAAAAAAAAAGAAACTTTTACTGACATTTCTCGCTCCCACTCGAATACATCACCCTTCTCTTCAAGTTTTCGTAATACAATTACATAATCTACACCAAATTTTCGTTACTCGGAAACAGTTCGCTAACCGTTCTCTCAGATGTATCGTAAACAGTGAAAGTGTATGGTATGCACTCCTCGTCCGCGTAATACTGCAAGTAAATCTCTGTCTCTATCGTTCATGAATATCGATAAGTATAAAAGTGTTCTTTTGCGTGCTTCAGATTTATCGAATAGAAAAAAAGAGTAAGAGAGAAAGAGAGAACGAAGAGATGCAGTTAAAAGCTTTTTTGCTTGTACTACTATTGCACGCGTCAGTTGCTTCAGATTTCAGTAAGTAAATTTCAGCACGTATATGTCAGTAGATTTCGCGCGTAATAAACTCTCAAGCCAATAATTTAAATGCTTGGTATTATAGATATAAGAAAAACACTGAATTTGTCCGAAATTAACAGATTCATAAATTAAATAAATTCACTAAATGTTTGATATGATACTTCGAAAAAAATCATGATCATCAAATAAAATTATAATACTTCTTAATAAGGACGTAGATCACTACTCAAAATATATTCTCAATAAATACCAATTAAAAGTATGATATCAATGTTATAATTTCAATATAACTATTACGTAATACATGTGCTGTATTACATTTATATAATTGAACGTGAAATTATAACATTGATGTTATATTAATCTTCATTGGTTTACTGGGTTATAAAAAATATATGTTATATATATATGTTATATATATTGTTTTATTATTTTTAAATAATATTTGAATTTGGCAACGCAATTTTCTTATTGGTTTAAAAGTTGTTTAATTTTTCGTCTGCCTTGAATTATAAAGATTATGTAAAATTGAATAGTACTTATTATAATATTTATTTTCAAATTAAAAAATAGGGAAGGAATATTACAAATTAAATAAAAAAAAATATATA
>NW_017259316.1:532560-532956 GCF_001594045.1 Atta colombica | reverse complement strand
GTGTAAAGAATGTTCCAAAATAGGTAATATTATTGCAACGTGAAACTTTATGAAAAATTAAATAATAAAAATATAAGTTATTTTTTTCTATAAAGCTTTTTAGGTATAAAGTTTGACTAATCATAAGCGATGATTAAAAAATCATCTATTCATGTGATGTGCATCGGTGCTCTATCCATGTGACATGCAATAGTATTAGATACTAACAAAACACAGTTCATACACTATCACACAGAGAGATAAGATTTTCAATGTTTATGATTAATTAAACTTTAAACGTTTACACTTGAAAAATTACTTTAAGAAAAAAGATCACTTACACTTTTATTAATATTTAATTTTTCATCACATTGCCAATTTGTCTCACATTGCAATGCTATTGCTCTCAAATTTTGG
>NW_017259316.1:523529-532460 GCF_001594045.1 Atta colombica | reverse complement strand
GTGTGTGTGTGTGTGTGTGTGTGTGTGTGTATATATATATATAATTAAAATTCTAATAAATATTTGTGCAAAAGTTCATTTTATTTTATTTACTCGTTTATAAGTTATTTACTTAATCTTTTTTATTTACTTAAAACTGCAGCAAATATAATAACTATGTAGAAATAATAAAGCTGTAGAAATCATTAAAAGCCAAATAATTTATTGTCTTGTTTTTTACATACAATTGGTTTCAAAACGTACACATCTACAATAAAATTTTTTAACAATATTGGCTTTTTGGCTAATTCCTTGGCTAATTTTCTGACTCATATTTTTAGCCAATATTGTACAATCAAACAAAACATCTTAAATTTCTTCTTAAATTTCTCTTGATTATCAAGTCCCTCATAACATTTATACAGACTGTCCCGAAATTTTTTGCCCAAGGCTCTTATATAAATAGAGCGGACTAAACTGAGTCGAGAAAAGTCCTTTTTTTACAATCTTCGCAATAATTAACAAAATAATTATTAAAAATGGCTGAATGGTTTTCAATAATTTTTTCTCAAATACTATCAACTTTACAAAAAGCAACAAGAGATAAAAATTTATTTATGTTTATTTTCTTCTCATAAAGTTCTTCAGAAGTTTTTATTTTCTTATGCTGGTAAAAATAATTTATAAGAAAAGCAGTACCAAAAATTTATAAAAAATTTTGAATAAAATTCTAGTTCTATAAGAAAAAAACAATCAATTTTTATCTCTTGTAATTTTTTTGTAAAGTTGATAGTATTTGAAAACAAAATTACTAAAGACCATATTCAGTAGGATTTTTTAATTCAATTTAATCTGCTCTATCTATACAAGAGCGCTTAGTCAAAAATCTCGGAACACTCTGTATATCACACATTACATTACGACTGGATTATTCCACCTTTCGGTAAACTTCAGCTCACCATCTTACTCTCTTTACTCTCTTATTCACTCTCTTACGTCATGTTCTTACTCTTATACTCTTTTGTTTATCCAATAAGTAAGTTACCATATAGTTTATTTAAAGATGAAACAATCGGTCCTAAGAGTGCGTTCACTTTAGACTTTCACGCGGTCCAAATTTCATTCTATTTTTCTCGTTCATTATATACGGATGAAAGATAGAATAAAACTTATAGCGCGTGAAATCCTGAACATATTTTAAGAATTATATAACTGAACATTTTTGAAAGCAAAATCAAGGCAGGCGAAAAAATTGATAAAATGTTATTTTTAATGAAGCAAGATTAATTACGTCATTAGAATTATATAAATTAGCGTTTATAAAAAATATATAAAGTTAAAATCAAAATCATTAAATTTTATTGCTGTTCTATTCTTATGATAAATTAATTTTTTAGTTATATGCTATGCTCATTTCAATTACATTTCAATTACACACGAATTTTAAAGATATAACTATATAAATCATTTATTCGTTATAAAGAGCATCATAGAGAATTTTATGCTAATTTAAGCGAAAGATTTAATTAGAAGAAAGTCCTACCAGAGTTTTATATTACAGCAATGTTATGCTAAAATATAATATTTGCATATATGTAAATAAAATTCAAATTTTCTTTACAGTGTAATATAAGTCTTCAAAAAATGAATGTACATATAAAAATAGTCAAGTTATTTATAAAAGTTTTTCAATACTTATAAGTTTGTAAAGAAGAAAGGAGATAAAATTTCTTCTTTGTCTTATAAATTGCTATAAATAAAAAAAAATATATTATTGTGCTCCAATAGTTAGAACACAAAGACAAAATATAAAACAATATAACTTAATTAACATTTAAAATAACATGTAAAATATGCGAAATTGTGGAAATGTATGCTAAACTGCGCCTTCCGACTAAGAGACCGATATGTCGTCTGTTAATTAATTTATTACATAATGTAATATCCTATTTTGTAATAGAATGCGAAATGTTCAAGTGAGATGTTCTCAAGAAATGCATAGTGTTATCAAACCGGAATACCTGGAAAGTGAAAGTTCCATTATGTGCGATTATGTGTGTGCATTCAATGTTAATATGAATATATTAACATTCAATATTCAGACATATTCTTAATATAATGTGTAAATATCACATATTCATTAATTTAATTCAGCTCTTTGTAATATTACAAATTAATTCAATTTATAAGTAATTCGAATTATAATAAGTCAAATCACATTATGTGAATAACATGAATAAGTAAAGATAATGTTTAAATATCACATATCCACTAATTTAATTTAGCTTTTGTAATATTACAAATAAATATTACAAGTAATTTGAATTGTAATACGTTAAACCGCGTTATATAAATAACGCGAATAAATTAAGAAGTGTCAAATATGGTCGAAACTAAGTTTAAGTGCCCATTAGTATTTCCAATCGTTAAATATAATAAATTTTAAGTACATCTTTCAGTTATATAAACTGCGCGCTGATATACTATCGGATTTGGAATGCAATCATTAAAGACAAAAAGTGATATCATAAAATTAAATTGATCGTCAATTTAATAATGATGCTATAATAATAAGCATCAATTTGAATTTTAAATTGTATCTGGCATCTTATTTTGTTAATAAATATATTGTAAAAATTTGTAAAAATATATTAAAAAAAGATTTTAATATATTGTATTAATCTAATGCAAGTAAAAATATCTATGAGTCTCCGTGGTTATTAATGCGTAAATTATGTATTCATAAGACAATAAGGTATAATTCATAAACAATTAAAATGTAATTACCCAACAAAGTAAACTACAATAAAATTAATTGCAAATGTTTCAACTTGAGTTCTCAATGCAGACGTTTTCATTGTTGAAGTTACGTACAAACTGATATTATATCAATTCTTACGAAATTTTTTTTAAATGTATATTTAAGGTAAATTGTTAATTATATGTTTTTAGAGGACAACTTTAAGAACTGTCATCCCAACGTATCAGGTTTTGACGTCTGCATAAGAGAGGGATTGAATGCAATTCGACCTTATTTCAAAACTGGTTTATCGAAATACAATGTCCTCCCATTTGATCCCTTTTTTGCCAGAGAGGTAACAGCTACAAGAGGAGTACCAAACTTTGGTTTTACTTTAACTCTTCGAAATGTCACCGAGACCGGGTGGTCCCTGAGTAAAGTGACAAAATTTGTTTCCGACTTAAATAATTACAAGGTACATACACTGTCATTGTCCAGCGATATAATTAAAAATTATATGTTAGATCTTCAATTAGAATAGCATACAATTTTATGCCATCGGATTTGTTGTTTATTTTATATATACAAGACATGCTATGGCAAAACGTAGTAAATGCCAAAATTATGAAAATGCACTTTATTGTATGAATGGATTGTAAATACTATGTTTTATTACACACTAGTATTTGTCATGAAAATTGCTATTACAAGCGGAGAAATTGATAGTACAACTCAAAAGGAGTTCATGCATTTTAGACGATTTGGGGAACACGCAGGAATCGTTGGATTCATCTTTTTTCTTATTCAATTTTACTTACTAAATTAAAAAATTGTGATTAAGATTATCCTTGTATTCAGGAAATATTTTTTTTCACATCTTGAATAGAAGAAAGCAAGTTGATTTTATCTGTAAATTTCTCTTTATTTTTTTGTAAAAATAATTTTTCTTTCTATTGAAATACATTATTATTAAAGTCATTTTATTTGCACTGCACAGAGTAGTCCATTTTTAACCAATACATTTAATTTTTTCCGAAATGATTAACGATACAAAAAATGTTTTAGATAAAAGTGAAATTGTTTCGCAGAAGACGTATTTTAGTCATTTTTTTCTTCTAGGTGGAGGGATAAAAAAATATAAAGGTAACCTCCACTTTTTAAAATAGAATTATATAAAAAATTTTAATTACAAGGGTACGAGCAAATCGGATGGTAGCTGTTAACAATTAAAATTTATTAAAATCTAATACATGTGTTGCCACCAAGATATGAGGCAATTATCATACGAGGATAAAAACTGAAAATACTAACTTTAATATTGATATTTTACATTTAGTGAACTTGCTCGAATCGTTACAAAAAGAAGTATGAAACGAGCGAGAGTGAGAGCGAGCGTCTTGTATGATCGCCCTCCTTGAGAGCACGTACTTCATGCGCGGAGAAGAAAATAGAACCTTTTCGGTATCTAGTTGATTTCCTTTGATGAAAAGAGGAAAGAAAAGGGCGGAAAAAAAGAACTGCTTTTCGAACATCCTCCCACCTTAAGTTGCGTTCTCTCAGATTAACTTAACCTGCTTGAGAGAAAAAATAATTAAAACAAGAGTTAAAACATAGAGAAAAAAAAAAATTAAAATTTCAGTCGCTCTGGCTTCTTTATAATGTGTCCGCTTCTTGCTCTTATTGTTAGTTCAGGAGACTTAAATAACTCCTTAGGCTTAATGACCGATGTGATCAGATCTAAATGTCGTTTTGAATCACCCTCGTAGAATTTCACTTCTTTCAAAGGAATGAGTCTTTGTATCGGACGAATCAATTCTCGGCTGTCTGTAGCTTCACAACTCGTACTAAGTCGTCTTTTCTTAGGAAAAGTTAATTTCTTTAATTCTTGTCATATGCCAGTTGAGGCGTTTTTGTAAATCATTAGCGACAAGTATGATATCGCCTACTGAGAATGTATTGTAGTATATTTGCATTTGTTCCGTCAAGACAATTGTCTTAGATACTGAATATGGAACCGTTTCCTTAATTCTTCTTTTAAAATTTCTGACGATAACGTATTTTTTGATAGGCTGGATCCTGCCAATCTGATTTAAGTCTGGTACTTCTTCTTGAATATCTTGAAGAAACATTGCAAGTGTGAACTGCTTTCCCAACTTCCTCGATCATATATATAAGTGGCTTGGAATTTATTACTGCCTCGCAATCACATAAAACTATATACATCTCCTCGTAATTGAGTGAGATTGTTCCTAAAGTCCTCTTCAATAGATCCTTCAAAATGCATATAAGATCCTATCATCCTCCCCACCAGACTGCTGAAGGTGGAAAATACCACTCTATTTCGTTAGTAATTCCGTAGCACTTTTCTGCCAGTTAATTTTTTTTAAGAGATTTGATGTTCCCACGTTTCTTCCATTATCATTATAAATCATAGATGTCTTCTCCGACGTGCTATAAATCGTCTGAGAGCGATCTAAAAATCCTTCCGCTGATAACGTGGTAACGAGTTCTACATATATTGCTCAGTAGACAGCGCATGTGAAAAAGCAAATATATGCCTTGTCCTTCAAATAAAAAGAGCGATCCTGCAAAATCGATGCCTGTTATTTCAAATGTATTGGCATCTCTTACTCTATTTTCTGGTAAAATTGCAGGTGAAGCCTTCACTGTTTTCGCAGAATGTTGACTGCACGTCTTACATTTGTAAATAACGGAACGTACTGCTCTGCGAGTCTGAATAATCCAGAATTTTTCACGCAGATTATCCATTGTGATGCTTATACCCGCATGATTTAGCTTTACATATATATATATATATATATAGAGTGAATGATTTTCTCCGTCAACAAATGTTTAAGGTCGAGAATTATTGGATATTTAAAATTGAAATTGTCTTAACGATTAGAAATAATCGGTCTTGTACACAAGAGTCTTTGTCTTCGAATACGTCTAGTTTTTGTAATAATGAATCTTTTGCTCCTCTGAACGACTCTCTTTGTACTAGTCCATATAAAACAACTCTGTTGCGATAATCTCTTTGGCAGTTATTTCTTCACTGTTGATTACATAAGTCTTCCTATTATTGTTGAGAAATCTTAATATTCATGCAATTAGACGTAAAATTTTGATAAGGAATATTTCTGTAAGTATCACGGAACTTTTTCTTCTCTAGAAGCTTCGGTAAAATTACTCAAGACTATATTTTTGTTTTCTTTAATAAGTATCTTCTGCGGTTGCATTGAAATCTTTCGAAGCTCTCCATTGACCAATATTTCATCGACTTCTTCGTCTTCCATTGGCATTCCTTAGAAAGTAACTTTAACTAGGATGGGCCTTCCCACCATTTGAAAGAAATTTTTGTGCGTTACAGCCTCGGAAAGACAGGTCTGCAAGGTTTAATTTTCCTGGTACGTATCTCCAGGAATTTGAATCTGTAAGTTTTCTTATCTCCTGTATTCGATTCCATACAAAATGTTTATTCTTGATTAGAATGCTCGCTGTTCCATAGATATATTCCTAGCTTTTCCGCAATGTCATGACGCTCTTCGCAGAACAACATTTCGGCGAGCTTGTTTCCTTTATTGTTAACAATCTGATTGCTGTGACGATATCCTGATCATGATCATTTTTTTGTTTTCTTTTTATTCTTCGGATCATTAGTTATTTCGAAGCATGTCTTGGCCATATGGAGCCATATGGAATATTCCTCGCTCTCCATCTTTTTCCCTAAAAATGCCATTAAGTGCATAAGACGATCTTTGATAGTAATATTCATGGCTTAAACATCTATTATAGCTATTGCCCATTGCCATGTCCGCAGAATTTCTTCCGGCAACAAGGATTCGATTAATGGGAACAACATAGTATCGCACATATCTGTTGTTACACCTAGTGACTCGAGCGCCCGCAAATGTGTCTCTAACTTATCGTAGGGAGAAATCAGCGAGATATTCTTGTTCTTATTCAAAATCAATTTTGAAAGCTCTCGCACATAAAATTCTATGAGCAAGTCTTTTTTACCAAAGCGAGGTTTAAGACTCTCTATGGTTTTCTCGTAATTATTCGCGGGGGGGGGGGGGCTATTGACTACCTCGCGCGAATCTTTGACTGTAGATTGCAAAAAATAGTGAAATTGATCTTCTCTCGATAATGTCGCGTCTTAAATTCGTGAATCTTTCGGAATGTGTTCCAGAATGAGAGCCAGTCTTTAATTTCGCCGTCAAATTTCCTTAATTCAATCTTAGGAAGCTTTAGTGCGCGAATACTTTCCTGAAAAGTTACTATCGTCGGCTGGGAGGTCGATATCTGCGTCGGTCTTACTTCCATAAAGTCACTTAGTTCGATCTTTACTTGGTAATATTTGGTTGCATATTGAAACCGCATTGCGGTTTCTATTTCCTTCGTAAGTCTTCTCTTGTTCACCGACGTTGAACATCTCATCTTGTATCTTGAAACTTAATTCATTAAATTGATAAGTAGAACTTTAAATCACATGATAACTTCTGAATTGCTATCTCTTCAAGATCTTCTAAAATCACATTCGCTAACACGGGAGATAATGACGAGCCCAAGGTGTTCCAAAAATTTGTTTGTAATATTTATTGTTAAATACAAAAAATGTTGAGTTTAAAATTAAATTGATTCCTATCAAGAACTCTTCCTTAGATATATGATATTTTTTGTTATATAGTGCCATCTCTTATTAATACTGTCTATAGTCAATTCAGTTGGAACATTAGTGAATAACGATATAACATTCAAAGAAGCCAATTTTAAATTTGACTTAAAGTAACTTCCAAGTTTTTTTATTAGATGAAACGAATTTTTAACGTAACTACGTGCTTCCGGTATGCTATTTTTGATAATGTGGTGTAAATACACAGCTAATTTAAAGCGGGCTATCGATAGATGACAACATTTTAACTTGTAATTTTAATTGAATTTACAACATTTTGACTTATGTTTTTATTTTACACTGTTTTAACTTGCATTTTATTTGGACTTACAATTAGAATGTTTTGAAATTTAATTTTTTTAAGAATTATATTTAATTAAAATTTTTGCAGTGACTGATTTTGTTTATATCATTTCTTCAATTACAATAATATAATTTTTATTACAATAATATAATTTTTGTATAGACATTTTGAAATGATGGTTTTCAAGAAAACAAGTTTTTTCTTTCTCCTGAAAAATTAAAAAAATAACACAACATTCTGCTTTGTTTCATATATATTATTAGTATTTAGTTATCTTATAGTTTTTCATATTTAAGATCAAAAAATATATTAAAAATTGATTATTTTCACATGATTATTTTGTAAGAGAATACATTGAATTTATGTTATTTAACGTGAAAAGTAAAATCAGAATAATGAGACAAAATATAATTATAACTAAACAAAGCATTTCGTCAATTAGATTGTGTACACGCAAAGTTTCCCAGAGAAAAGGTTGACGGGTGATTATGAATTTAAAGGCGCATTTTTCAGTTCCACTATAAATAATAGAGGAAAATTCTCACTCACTTTGTGTAAGTGTAAATTTGTATTTGATTATGAAATCTATTTTAATTATCAATACAAAGAAATACAATTTTTTTATTATTAATTTTTTTATTATTAATGTTATGGTAAAATATGACTGAAAACAACAGAAATATTTAAATCGTTTATTTATAATTTTAAAATTTCTCCGTTGCAGATGATCTAATACAAATGACCACTGTGACCAAATTGCCGGGACAAAAATTGAGAGCTCAAATAGACGTCCAATCTATCAAAGATTTGAAGCTTCACATTTCAAATCTTCTATTTGGCAAACGATTCCTTGAGAGTATCCTTGATAAAATAATTAATCATACGTGGCAACCGGGTTTTGTCCTAACGAGGGGCCTGATCAACGAATTCGTTTCGACTGCTTTCACAGAGATTTTCGATAATTCCTTCCGTGATTTTCCCTTCGAGCAAATTTTCAAATCAAAGCCGTTTATAAATTAAATTGATTGTAACTTTCAAATACATTAAGCTTGAATTGTTAAAGTAAATCTGTTAATTAGAAAATAAGTGAATATAAGAAGTGTATCTGTCAGTTTGTAAGCAATCTATCCGTTAAACTATTATAAGAGAGCGAAATTTATAGAAGTAAATTTTGCAACTCTTGTTACGTTTACATATAAGTTGTATATATAAGTTGTATATATAAACTACGTA
>NW_017259316.1:517495-523429 GCF_001594045.1 Atta colombica | reverse complement strand
TTTCCGCCGTTTTTTATCAAAAATTAAGCATTTATTGTGAAAGAATGGTACATAATGTTTTATTTAAAGTAATGGCCATCGCTAGTCACTACTTTTTCCCCATCTTTCTGGTAATATATGGATACCGCGTTGGAAGAACGCTTCATCTTTTGAGGCTATCCAATCATCGATACAATTTTTGATATCTTCATATGATGTGCTGCTCAGACAGATCATGCGTCATCGATCGGAACAAGTGGTAATCGGAAGGAGCAATGTCTGGAGAATACGGCGGGTGGGGTAGAACTTCATTTGAATGGCGCCGCAACATGTGGTCGAGCATTATCATGCAGAACAATAATTTTGTCATGGAGTAGTAGTGGGCACGTTTTTCCTTGAGTGCTCGGCTCAATCTCATCAATTGTGTTCGGCAGAGAGCCCCAGTAATCTCGTTCGGTTTGAGCAACTCATAATACACGACATCAAACTGATCCCACATGCAAATACACAACATGAGTTTTTTTCCGCTTGGCTGTCGATGTTGAAGCATGGCCAGGTGGTCCCTATGATTTCCTCTTCTTTGGGTTATCGTAGGATCCATTTTTCATCACCAGTGACTATATGATGCAAAAAACTCTTTCGTTTATGCCTGGCAAGCAGCATTTCACATGTGAAAAATCGGCGTTCAACGTTTCTCGGCTTCAATTCATATGGAACCCAATTCCCTTGCTTTTGAATCATTCCCAATGATTTTAAACGATATGAAATTGTTTGTTGAGTCACTCCTAATGTAAGTGCAAGTTCTTTTTGCGTTTGGCACGAATCTTCATCCAATAATGCTTCCAATTCCGCGTCTTTGTACACTTTCGGCCTTCCACTATGTTCTTTGTCTTCGACGTCAAATTCACTGTTCTTAAACTTTTGAAATCACTTATGACAACTTCTCTCACTTAAGGCAGCATCACCATATGCTTCTACAAGCAATCTATGAACCTCAGCTGCAGATTTCTTCAAATTAAAGAAGTAAATCAAAAGTTCCCGCAAATGACGCTTATTCGGTTCAAAACTCGATTTTCATACAAAAAAAATATTAGGTATGAGAAAAAGTTCGTGGCGTTTTTTTAATGCCATCTAATGGGAAAAACGCTACTTTTTCCCACCTAATATATGATGCTGATACAAAATCGCTAATATTTCAAGGTTATGGTGTTGTAGGATGTCCAACTTACGATATGTCGTTTTACATCAAACATTTTTAACTATCATTTATTAGTTTTTTGCAAACGGCGGAAATTTATTTGTACTCCCAATACACACACACACACACACACACACACACACACACACACACACACACACACACGCACGCACGCACACACACACGCACACACACACGCACACACACACACACACTTTTTATTACATGTCGCATTATCACTGAATATAATTTATGTAGCCATTCAATCTGAATTAATATAAAGCCTTAGCTTCATAGCCACAATACAAAGCACTTTTACAAATAAATCTAAACATTCTATATCTAACAAAAAATAAATTAAAATGTAGTTTTATTGGAACTAATATTTATCCTTACAACTATTTTCATAATATTTTTATAAATATTTTATTAGTCCTCCTTTACTTTTTATTACTACCTTTTCTAAGAAAACAAATTCAAGATGTTTTATACTTTTATGTGTTGGCCAAGACTGTATAGTTTATTAATTTAATATATTGTCTCTTGCATGCTGCCATGTATGATTTACTAGTTTTCACTAATGTAGATTAACTGTAATCTTGTTCAGTTTATTCTTTGTCTTTTTCTAATACTAGAAAAAGTAAAAAAAAGGTTGAATTAAGATCAAAATTAATTTATGAATTATTGATAAAAATAGACACATTCTTCTGTCGATTGTTATGAAAAATGCCAAACATTTTGGTAGCAGAACAGGGCACTTATCGTGAAACAAGTTGGATTCCGATCAAAATTATTCAATCATTCCCTAGATTTCTATTGTATTTTCTAAGAAAAATGGAATAATTCCAATCGGAATTCATTCCGATATGTTTTATGATAGATATCCAGGGTATCTATTATGGAACATATCGGAATGAATTCCGATTGGAATTATTCCGTTTTTCATAGAAAACACAATAAAAATCTAGAGAATAATTAAATAATTATAAATCCATTCCGACTTATTCCATGACACAAAGAGAATTTTTTCTTAGAGTTTATCTTGAAAATATGATAGTCATGAGACAACGTTGTATTTCAAAGAATTTTAATGTAAATCTCATTTATTAATAAAATTACAATAAGATATAAAATAAGTTTGATTAATTTTACTGTGCAAAAAGTGGTAAAAATCTTTAAAATATTGTACCACAACTACCATATTTTCAGAATAAATTTTAGAAAAAAATTCCATGTATCCAGAATGATTTTTTATGTCTCAATAGTTATTCGCCTTGAGGATACTGCGGTTTTTAAACTTATGTTTTTACAGTACACATGGAAATGTCAGAAAGCATTGAAACCAAAGAACGTCATTGGATCGTTGTCAAATAATATTAATTTCGATCAGCGGTCAAATTCGAGTATTATATATTTTTCGTTTCATTCAATTCTGATCATTTTTATATTTTTAATAAATGCTTCTCTTAAAATCTTTTAAAACTAAATTTTCGATATTTATAAAAGAAAAATGCGGAATGCGCGTGCATACATTGTGCATGAATAAATAAACGAACTGACTGCAGCAGTGTAGAATCTTAACTCAAATATGCATGACCTTCCTCTTCTACCTATTTATCATATGCAACAGAGAGATTTTAAAATAAATCTGAAAGATATGTTTCTGAAAGAAACCTTGAAATAATTTTAATTTATGCTTAATTAGAAAGTGATCTAAAGAATAAAAAGGAAATTGTGAACTAAAATGTATTGTCAGATTTTAATCATATTGTGCATAACTTACAAGAATGTAACAGCAATGGCGTGCAACAAAGTCTTCACTTAAAAATAACATTAATCAATAAAAATTAATAAAATTAAAAGAAGTGTAAGTTAAAATATATTATCAGATTTTAGAAATCATATCATAATAGACTGCAAATTTTTGTGTTATTGAAATCAGTTTGTTACATTATTTATATTGTATTTATATTGTATTATTTACACGAAGGACATACAAAATCTCGAAAAAAATATCCTGAAAAAAATTGAAAACTACAGCAATATTCCGAAAAATCATAATTCCAAAATTTAAGAAGCGTGAAAATGTTCTGAAAAAAATTCATAATCTTGAAATCTTAGAAATGGGACATATGTCCCGAGTCGTAATAATGACTTTTCGGGACATTGTCGCATTTCTAAGATTTCGGAATTATAATTTTTTAGGGCATTGTGACATTTCTTAAATTTCGAAATTGTGACTTTTCGGATATTATTACACTTCTTAATTTTCAAAATCGTGACTTTCCGAGACTTGCATGTTTACCATTTAAACAAATTAGTAGGATTCCGGATAAATCGAATTCTTCGAAAGAAGATTTATAAAACTTCGTAAAAATATAAAATAAAAGTATGAAATTTATAAATTGTTACTCGCTGTAAGATTCGCTCTCCTGAAGTTAATCTATATCTTCAATTTCATTTTTTCCTCACGTTTAAAGGCAGGAAGTGTGATCGGCGACCGGTGACCGGCGACGATCTTCCGCGAACATTTGCGTGAGCAAATCGGAGACGTGACTTAAAACGAACGTGACCAAGGTGATTAACGGGGCTTAACATTCTCCTACTCTCTTTTTGACTGTTCCATGACGTCCACTCTGACGTCTATCAAATGTTTTCTTTTTCTCGTACTCATCACCAATTTTTATCGACGATGTCATATCTCACGTTCAATTGTTACTATTTAACCATACTTCCAAATTTGCGATGCGTTTACATATTTAAATTGCGCAATTTAACAGTCCAATCAATTGCGTCAATAGATCGTATTAAATATATTATGAATATTTATAATGCACGTAATACTTTGTTTCTAACTAACCGATTTACTAATTATTAGAAGCGGAGAAAATCGTTTTTTATATGCTTTTTCCAATCATTAAGTCTGTATTTTTAAAATTACTAGATAAAAGAAGAAAATTATAACGTCGGTAATTATTGGGAAAATAAACGCATAAATTAATCAATGGTTTCTTGGTCTCCTTCATCGACTTCAAAACTATTTATTAGAAGCCTCTTACAGTGCATAGTTTACTGCGGTTAATTTAAAATTAACATTGGTAAAAGTTATAAGAACGTTCCATGAAATTCATGCTACTTCTATCGCTCTTTTGCTTCTTTTACTTAGGAAAGTTGATCGGCAAAATCTATAGGACAATAGCTTGTCCTACGCTATTAAAAATCGATTTAATTAAAATTTATTTGAATAAAAATATATCGTGATTTATCAAAAATCCAGATGTAGTTAATAAAATAATAAAAAATTGTAGAAAGATATTTTATTCCTTTCTCTGTTATAATTTTAAAGATTTAAAAACTGATGGCCTATGCCATCCCGTATATAATATACCCGCATTCTTATTATTATGCCATTTGTTTTGCATCTGTACATTGTACAAGTTAAAAAAAACATTAAAGAGTACACTGACTTGATATCCCGCTTAAGGTCTTCTTCTTCTTCTTCTTCTTCACCTTCGAGTATAGCGGGGGCAATGTCAAGGTCTATAAGGCTTAACGCATCCCTGCCAGTCGATCATTTCTCGTCGAACATTTCTCGAGAACTTGATCGTTCCGTAGAGTGCCTCGGTAGGTATCAGTTGATCATAACGAAGAAAGGAAAAAAAAATAAAGCCACTTGCTAGACATGAGGAATACCGTACTACTGTGCTATGTATGTTTGCTGCTGATCGGCGCCCATGCCATCGGAAGATATAGGGGCCTAGAATTTCTAGAGTCTTGCTCCAGAAACGATCAAAAATTAGAGATCTGCCTCGCTAGAACAGCAAATACACTCGTCGATCACTTCCGTCAAGGTAAGATGTTGCAAATTTAAAACAATCTATATATTAAACTTGTTACATATTTTATTGCGTTTACTATAAAGCTTTTAATCTTAACTAAAAGTAGATATATTTATTATAGCAAAAAAGAATAATATATTACAATTCTCATTTTAGTTAATAAAAAATATTGATAAATACCATTCTTGTATGTTTTAAATTTAGCTAAATTTACTAAAGAGATTGATTTTTCTTAATGGAAAATCAGAACTATTATATTGCTTTATTTCTTATGTGATTTTTGATAAATTTCTATGAGACACTTATTATCATGTATTTCTAAATCATTCGTTTTTTTATAATAATGTATTTCATATGTTAAAAAATCTTATCTGAATTTGAATAAAAAATTTGAATAAAAAATGAATTTTTTTAAATATGCATGGAAGTTATACAAAATCTTTTGATTGATTTTATTTACATTTAATGATATTCATTATAATTAATGTTCATTATAATTAATGAATGGTATGTTTAGAAGAACTTTGAAAAAATTGAAGTACAGTTCAATCTGCCATTTCTTACCGCGTCAAGTCGCAAGACGATAGGAATTTAATTCATCATAGAATATTGCTTGAACATTTTTCTATTCTTAACTTTGTTTTATTATGATGTGTAATATTAAATAAAATATAGTTAAAAAGATCAATGAACTAAATAAATAACTTTTTATTATTTTTATCATTTTTTATTTGAAATAATTACTTCGAATAAAACAACTATAATAGTTTTGATTTTCCATTAAGAAAAAAAATCAATCTCTTTAATAAATCTAGCTAAATTTAAAATATACAAGAATGGCATTTATCAATTTACTTTTATTGACTAAAATGAGAATTGTAATATATTATTCTTTTTTGTTATAATAAATATATCTAC
>NW_017259316.1:503919-517395 GCF_001594045.1 Atta colombica | reverse complement strand
TAATAACTTTGAATAATATGTTATAATGTATGTAATATGTTGTAATGTATTTTTGTTTCCTGTCATGGAATTTTATTAGATAAATATATGATAAATATATTTTATAATAATAACCTATATAATTTGTAAATAAACTGAAAGTTGAAAGTCTGAATAAACCGGTTCTGTAATCACGTGATTTTGTTAACGATCACAACACGTTATAACGGTGTATTCGAATGGTCACCCAGTGTCCTACATTCCACTTGTATTGTGCGGTATAACTTCGGCATACTTGAAACAATATAGCTTTCTTCAAGCTATTAGAACATATAGCGGATGAAAAATTATCGAATTCATTTTTGAATGAAATAAACGTTTTAGTCAGACAAAGATAATTAATAAATAATAAGATTGATATTATAATCTAATTTTCAAAAATTTAAATAAAATCAATTTAAAAAATGTCATTATGCTATTTTCAAATTTAATCGACACATTTAAATGTCAAACAAATTCTAAAAAAGTAAATATTTTTAAAGAAATTATGTAAAATTTATTACTCTTAAGAATTTGCATTCGTTTATAAGCCGTATATTATAACATTCTAACTACGTTGCAATTGCATTGCAGGTTTACCGCAACTGGGTTATCATGAAGTGGAACCGATTATCCTGGACGAGTTGCATATCGCACTTGGCGGTGGCCCAAATGGTTACAGGGCTCAATTTAAAAATATCACTGCGAGAGGAGTCTCTGCTCTGCGAATAACCGGTCTAAGAACGAGATTAACTGACGATGAAGTGCAATTACAATTAGCCTTTAGCATTCCCAGAATTAGAGCAGCCGCGAAATATCGGTCTAGTGGAACTTTAATCTTAGTACAAGCTAGTGGTGCTGGAGACTATTGGGGTGAATATGGTAAGATCGTTGAAAATTAACTATAATTATTTTAATGTTATTTACAAGAAACCTCGCGAATGTCAAATTCTGATTTTAATGAAATTTTGTGTAGATATAGCACGCACACACACACACACACACACACACACACACACACACACACACACACGCACGCGCACACACACACGCACGCACGCACGCACACGCACGCACGCACACGCACGCACACGCACACATACACACACACACACACGCACACGCACACACACACACACACACAAAATCTAAGTCTAGAAAATATTAGTTGTGGTGGAAAAACGGTTTGAAAGGGTCAGCCCTTTAACTTGTAAAACGATTTTCAGTTTTTCCATTATTCAAAAACTGAGATCAAAAAATGTTTTATACAAAAGTTTTACAATAAAATTATCTTTATTTATTCACGCCAATAATTTTTTTAAAATAATTATTAGAAAGATTAAAAATAATTTTTTTGTTGGTATTACCCATGACTTGGTACTGTTATATAATTTTTTTTTCATTATTCAGATGTCTCTATTTTATAACAAGACAGCTTTATGGCGTAAACGAGATATCCTGATATAAATATGATAATTTGTTATATGTCTTTGTTATATATTTAGTACATAACATAATTATGGGAATTAAATACGTAATACAATTATATCCATATACCATTTTATGAATAAGACATAACAAACATACATTTACATCACTAAGCCATAATGAAAAAAGATATAAATAATACATGTTTTGGTTACATCTGAAATGTATACTGTAATCTGTAATAATTATATTAGTAAAATTATGAGATTGTACTTTTCTAAAAAATTACATCACTACGATGTAACATAATTTCATAAATTATACGTCACTTTTTCAGTGTTTGAGCATATTTCATTATATTTGTTCTTGCACTTTGAGAGATGAGTGATTTTGTTATATAAACATATTAAGGAACAACAAATGTGATAAATTGATAAGAAAATGATCGATCAATAAGTACTGCAAATTATTTCTCATTATTTGTCAATATAACAAATAATCAAAACAATCAGTATCGCCAGCACATAAAATCTATCCAAAAGATAAGTAAGTTGTATATAGTTTGCTTCTATTATACTATCAGTTAATTATTTTTATGCAATTAGATAATAATATATACGATTGTCGTGTAGATTTTTTTTTATAGATACAAAAGTATAAAGAATAAGTATTTAACATAGATCATTATCATTTCCTAACTAAGTGAATAAATACTAGCGTATTATTTCATTTTCATGTAATCTTTTCAAATATTAATAATATTAAACTGTCAACAAAGGCATGAAATTAATATAAGGAATGGTTACAATAGGAATGATTACAATAAAAGATAGATATAAGTAATGACTCGATCACAAGCGTGCGATTAGCTCAGCGTAAATATATTAGGTTATTGTTCTAGGGATCGTAGGTTCAAATCTTGCTGGCGATGCATTTATTCAATAATAATAAGTTAAGAAGATAAAAATATAGGTATAAAAATATAGACGAAACAGTAAATAATAAATTGAACTGGAAAAATAAGTTTTGAAAATAATAATTGAACTGTGAAAAAGTAAATAAGCAAAAAAATCATTTTTTTCGTTAAGATATAACCGTAATCTTTTTATTACATAAAAAAATAGTATTTAAGAAAATTTTTTGTTACATATAAAAAATATATTTCTTTCATTTAAAAAAAGAGTTGCAAAATTACATAAATTATTTTTTTAATTCTAATAGCAAGAAATAACCAAAAAACTTCTTCTACTCAAAGAAATTGAGTCAATGCCAATAAGTAACAAATAAATAACAATTTCACCTATTTGTAATGTGACAAATTTTGCATTGTAAACATTATATACATTTCATCTCAATACATAATTGTTATATGTCAACTCTGTCGCTATTTCATATTTAAATCATATCACTGTTATGTAACACTATTAGGTAAAATGGGATGACAAATTTGAGAACATTTTCCGTAAATTCATATAATTTTTGACATCACTATTCGACGATCCAAAAAAATTAAGATTATGTATGAGTTACGAGTTTGAGATGTATTTGTGTTTGCTGAGTGATGCAAATGAACAGAAATAATTTTATTGTAAAACTTTTGTATAAAACATTTTTTGATCTCTCGGATAATTTTTAAATAACGTTTTGTGTTCTGCCTCGGTGGAAGAGAGGACAACTGTACATTGCTTTTTGGATTCCCAGCTTATAGCGCCACCATTCATAATGAAGACGAATCCAGTATAGGATTGACGAAGCACATCAAACATTCTGCTCCACCAATCCAGTATCTACGAATCCCTCCAAGCTTGTCTTGCCTTTGATGTACGTGATTCCAAAGTTTATGGTCCCTTTCAAATACTCTAAAAGACCCTCTTGGCTTTCCTCATTATAAGTGTTGAACTGACTGAGACAATTAACAATATGCGATATATCTGGTCTCGTCGCAATTGCCAAATAATTTAGAGTTATGAGTTGATACGATCTTTCTTATATCTGGTTTGATTTGGTGATTTGTCTAGTTTCGTGCCTGCCTCGACTGGAGTGCAAACGGGGTTGCAGTCTTCCAACCCGAAAAGTGATAAGATTTCTTGAATGTAGTCTGATTGAGAAATGCAATAGTAGTCTCTCCTCCTGGTGATTTCAATTCCCAGACAGTAATGTGCGGTTCCTAAGTCCTTCACGTCTAATTCCTGTAATACATTTTTCGTAAAATGTAATTTTTCGTAAAATAAAATTTAGATCGTTTTTTCATTGCGAAAATATTAAAATGTCGTCCACATAGAAGTAACAAGGGTTCTCATTCCGTCTGAGTTGATAACTTTGTTGCGTCAAATCCATTTCTTGAAGTTTCTGATTTAGTTTCTTGTACTATTAACGATTGGCTTGCTTTAAGTCATATGAAGTCTTTCGTAGACGGCAAATCTTGTCGTTATTCTAAGACTCTTCTAGCATTCTTTCCGCTTGGATTTCTACAGCATTTTTATTACTACCCTTTTGAGATGCGATTTTTTTCAAGTTTTCCGTGAGTCGTTCGGGTAACGTATATTTCCTCTTCAACAGTATCGTGTAGATAGGCCGACGTATCCATCTGTTGTATTTTTAAGTCGTGCTCAATTGCTAAGGCTAATAGCATGCGTTGAAATCCCAAGCGACGGTGTCATTGTAGTTAATCCCTGGACATTAAGCGAATCCTTTTGCGACGATTCGAGCTTTTCTTCTTTCTATCCGTTCGCGTCAATTTGTTCCTTAAGATCACATGCACTGATGACATGATAGTTGTTGGATTGATCGACGATTTCTCATGTACTTTTTTCAATAGACATTCGACTTCGTCGACGATCGTGTTCTCTCATTCTTCCTTGTCTGGTCAAGCGTGCTGGTAAAAGATTTTCAACGATTCGCTTCTTGTTCATATATATCGACATCTCGCCGTCCAGTATATGCTCGACTTCTTCGCTGATGATTTCAGAACAGCTGCCCCCTTCCTAGAAGTACGTATATTTTGCATGGGTAGCCTGGTATTTCCGTAAGCAGTTTCTTGAGTCTTCTTGAGTCTCTTTTGGGAGAATCGACGATAATCGGTTAAATTAGATTCCTTTTACTCCGATAGAATGTCATATTCCTCTGTCCCGTCTTCCAGTTCCTTCTCGCTTTCGGAATCTATGTGAAAATCATAGATGGTGAGTGTTTTTTTTGGATCTTTGACCAATTCTTTGCTAAGATTCTGTTGTTCGTCAATTTTGGTCTAAGAACTTCACATCACATGAGATGATCACTCTCTGCTTACTCGAGACCCATATTCGATAGCCTTTGGATGAGTCGTCATATCGAGAAAAATGCATCTTATTCCTCGTGAGTTGAATTTTCCTTTGTTGGATGCTTTATCGAGTATATATTCTCTGAAGGTTCGTATATGCTCCACGCTCGGTTCCTTATGCCATAATTCAAAGGGCGTTTTCTTGTTTAATGTCCTTGTGACGCACCGATTTCTGATATAATTCGCCGTATTCATTTGGCTTCCGCCAAAACGAGATAAAGAGTTTTGATCACGTCATTAAATACCGTGTCATTTCCATGAGCGGTTCTTCCTTTCTATTATTCTGTTTGATTGAGGTGTATAAGGTGTGATTAATCTTCGTGTGATTCCTTCCATTTTCTGAAATTTATCGAATTCGTCATTGCAGAATTCTCGACCGTTATTTAATTGTAGATGCTTGATTTTTTGTCGGTCTGTTTCTCGACAAGGTTCTTAAACACTTTGAAGCCTTACAAAACTTTGCGTTTCTTTTGTATAAAGCTCACTTCCGTCCATCATGAGTAGTTGTCTGTGAATATTAGGATATACCTTGCTTTTCCTTTGGATTCATTCCCCATCGGTCCATATGTTTGCGTAGCTTTCCAACAATTGGCTGTTTCTCTGTGAGAGTCTCTCGAATGGTAGCATTGTTAATTTAGCTTCCGAGCAGAATTCGCATATGACGGGATTCTCGTCTTTTTCCAAAAGAAATCCGTATAGCCTCTTTCTTACTCATTCAAGAGAGTAGTTTAGATGCCCAAATCTCTCGTGTCATATCGTTATCTGAGACTTATGTGCTTTTCTTGAGACGTTACAGACCGATTCTTTGTTTGATTCTCGAAGAAAGGTAGAGATTTTCCTTCCGATTCGCAATAAAAATCGTTATTCCGTCGGTTTTCTTCTTTATTTCAGCCTTTTTCTTTGTGAATATAACGTTGTTCCCGGCGTTGGTGATCTTAGTAAGATCACTAGATTACTACGAAGATTAGGGATGTGTAATGTATTTTCCAAACATACGTTCTCGTTGTATTTCCGTTTGTGGCTGTGATCTTCACTGTTTCCTTGGCCTTTAATTTGGTTGAGATTCATGCTTTCAGGATTCGAAATCTCTTCAAATGTTGTTTTGTCGTGACACAAATGTGAAGTGCATCCGCTGTTGAGACACGCATTATCTCTTGGATTATTTCCTATGGAATATGAAACGATATTAGTGGTAGAAATAAAGAAAGCAACATCTTTACTAACGGCTACTTTTTGTATTCTTTGGCCTTCGTATTTTTCTCATGTCTGTCGACAATCTATGGCCTTATGTTCAATTCAGCGACATTTATAACATCTATATTTAAATATGAAATTTAAATTTCACCTGAGTGGAGTTATTCTGCCTTATCAATCACTTTATTGACGGTCCTTCGTTTGGTTTCCTTTTCGAGCAAACATTATCGCGTGATTATCATCTTGGTTCGTTGTCTCTTGATTATGCTTTTGTCAAGAATCTTGACTTTCAGATGTTCGGGATTAGGCAATGTGTGTCTCGACTCGATGGCACATCTAAAATTCTGGAAGCAATCTGGTAGGCTATGTAACAATATTATTGGATTGCAATTCGATACTGACCTCTATGGCTAACTCTGATAATTTGTCGACCATCTCAGAAAATTCGACGTGTCATTGTACATCGCCATTGTCGTCGAGTCGATGAGTTATTAGCCATTTCCATAATAATACCTTATTAGGATTTTTTTACTCAAATATCGATTCCAGATCTCGAGGGCTGTTGAGCAATTTCTAACCTGTTTGAATGTTTTTCTGCGATTGTGAGATATAGATTGACCGTTGCGCGATTGATTTTTCGTCTTTTTCTTTCCAGGCTATTAAGGGTTTAGCTTCTTGTGTTGCCGGTTTTTGTCGACTTGCATAGGTCCACGTTTTGTTCTTTGCCATTAATATCTGTATTCTCAGCTCCCATAGATATAATTTTCTCTGAATAGCAACAGTATGCGCACTAGACTCGCTGTTTATCCGTCCACGTTGTCGCGTGCTCGTGTTTCGATTCCGCGTGGTTTTAATCAAATTTTTGCCCTCACTCAGGGCGCGTGTTTAACACTCACTATCGACAACTAACTCGTTGGATAGTTTTGCGTACCTGAATTCGAAAAACTTTTCGTAACCTGTTAGGATTTGAGAGCAGATCGAGACGGATAGATTAAAGTTCACAGTTTTATCTGTACATCTGACGTATATAGCGGAAAATCAAGAATCGATTAATGGCGGTAAAAAAAGAATAGAAAACCGGTAATAATCAAGATAGGAGACTCGATCTCAAGTAGTAAGCGATTGGTCGAGCATTTACGATTACATACCACGTTAACATCACATTTTTAACATAAGGTTTTTCTACACATTTTTTTTTAAACATTTGTGATAAATCTTATTTCCTGCTACTTTTCTTATTTATTTTCCTCTATCGTTTTTAGTCTTTTTTTTATCTATAATTTATATCTCCTTAAAATCTGTTTCGAATATTTAGTCTTATGACTTATTAGATATCTTATGACTTATCTCTAAACGGATTCATGAGTCATCGACAGTCACATATCTCAATTTCTTTCATCCCCATCACATATATTTTTGATATTCGAAAATATCATGTTATTGGTTAAAATTATCGGAATCTCCACCTCTTTTATCGTAGTGAAGATCCCTTTGGTTCTGATCGAATCAGTCTGTTAAGTCATCAAATCAGTCTCATAAGCTGCGAATAACACATCTCCGACTTAATCTATAAGCTTGTCTGTATCATCATTAAATAAAGTTCGGTCAGAAGATAGTTGTCGAATCTTTTTATTACTTTACATATTACAGTGCGTCTCGCTCGTAACAGCACTCCGATTGGATCTAAAAGCATAGTCTCAACAATTATTATTAAAAGCACAGCGTAATTTATGCAAATTTATTAGAGTTTAACGATATGTTTTATTTTATTCATTACGATTTTTTTTTACATAATTTTAAGTTTTTCATTTTTTTCTTCTAGAGGATGTCAGGGCTAAAGTCTTTATTAGAGCAAAACCATTTTTATATGAGGGCCGTCGTTATCTCAGATTGCAACAACTGAAAATGGACTTCAGCGTAAAGGATATCAAAATGGGAGTCGAAAATGTGCTCAACACTAATAGCATATTACGTAAGTTCTAATTCTGTATAATAACTTTTAGATTGTTTCTTTTATATTTCATATTTTCAAAAAGAATAAAATTATAATCTTAACAGTGCAATAATATTATACAACAAAGTAATAATATATCTCAGGATAAATAAAAAAATTTATTTAAAAATTAAATCAAAAGATTAGATTAATATAAATTAATTTTAAAAAAAGAGTTAAGTACGTGTCTAATAAACGTCATAAAATGAATATTTTTTTATTAATTTATTGGGAGTACAAATAAGTTTCCGCCGTTTTTAATCAAAAATTAAGCATTGATTGTGAAAGAACGGTACATAATGTTTTATTCAAAGCAAAAGTAAAGTGGCTATCGCTAGCCACTACTTTTTCTCATTTTTCTGGTAGCATGTGGATACCGCGTCGGAAGAACGCTTCATCTTTTGAGACTATCCAATCATCGATACAATTTTATCTTCATATGATGTGAAGTGCTGCTCAGACAGGCCATGCATCATCGATTGAAACAAGTGGTAGTCGGAAGGAGCAATATCTGGAGAATACGGCGGGTGGGGTAGAACTTCATTTGAGTGTTTCTAAGTAGGTTTTGACTGGCGCCGCAACATGTGATCGAGCATTATCATGCAGGAGAATAATTTTGTCATGCTTGGAGTAGTAGTGGGCGCGTTTTTCCTTGAGTGCTCGGCTCAATCTCATCAATTGTGTTCCGTAGAGAATCCCAGTAATAGTCTCGTTCGGTTTGAGCAACTCATAATACACGACACCAAGCTGATCCCATCAAATACACAAGTGAGT
Organism: Atta colombica; assembly: GCF_001594045.1. Lineage (NCBI taxonomy): Eukaryota > Metazoa > Arthropoda > Insecta > Hymenoptera > Formicidae > Atta > Atta colombica. The sequence goes on along the minus strand of NW_017259316.1, from coordinate 508,672 downwards.
TTTTTTCCATGAATATTCGGCTTGGCTGTCAATGTTGAAGCATGTTGAAGCATGGCCAGGTGGTCCTCATGATTTCCTCTTCTTTGGATTATCATAGTGGATCCATTTTTCATCACCAGTGACTATACGATGCAAAAAACCCTTTCGTTTATGCCTGGCAAGCAGCATTTCACATATGAAAAATCGGTGTTCAACATTTCTCGGCTTCAGTTCATATGGAGCCCAATTCCCTTGCTTTTGAATCATTTCCAATGATTTTAAACGATATGAAATTGTTTGTTGAGTCACTCTTAATGTAAGTGCAAGTTCTTTTTGGCACGAATCTTCATCCAATAATGCTTCCAATTTCGCGTCTTCGTACACTTTCGGCCTTCCACTACGTTCTTTGTCTTCGACGTCAAATTCACCGTTCTTAAACTTTTGAAATCACTCATGACAACTTCTCTCACTTAAGGCAGCATCACCATATGCTTCTACAAGCAATCTATGAGCCTCAACTGCAGATTTCTTCAAATTAAAGAAGTAAATCAAAAGTTCCCGCAAATGACGCTTATTCGATTCAAAACTCGACATTTTCGTACAAAAAAAAATATATGATGCTGATACAAAATCGCTAATAATATTTCAAAGTTATGGTGTTACCGGATGTCCAATCTTATGATATGTCGTTTGACATCAAACAATTTTAACTATAGTTTATTAGTAGCGCCGTCTTTGCAAACGGTGGAAATTTATTTGTACTCCCAATTTAAAAAATGTATTTAAATATAATAGTAATTTTTTTAGTCTTGAAACATATTCTAATATTACTTTTATTTTAGTGGCGGCACTCAATCTTTTCATCAATACCAACAGTCAAGAATTGTTGAAAGAAATGAAACCGGATCTAAGAAGAAAGCTAGTACAAGTGATGTCGAGTTTCGTCGAGAACCTTTTTGGTCAAGTACCATACGACGCCTGGATTACGGATTAAACAATCATCTAATAATTATCAAGGGAAAAACCAATTGCGTTATTGATGCACCTTTAAACGCGGGTCTTGACACGAGAGAAAAAGAACTCTTATACAATGAAGGAATTGTTATAGAGTATACAATAAAAATCATAAATATCGATTATTTTTAATCGGTACTTCCATGTGTCAAGAAAAAGTTTGCACGTAACAATTAATGGATTTTTAAATTATACGTAAATTGCCCTAGGAACAATCTACATCTGCAAATATTAAACAATTGCATGACATACACCATACAGTGTATTTTATACTCGTATTTCACACACACACACATACACACACACACACACACACACACACACACAAAATTCGAATGAATATTCTTCGAAAATATTGAATCTTATCATTTATTTTGTTATCTGAAGTATAATAGTGAAGATATATATTATATATTCATAGAAAAATTAAAGAAATTCATAGAAAAATTAAAGAATTTTAGACTTTAAGATTACAATCAGTACAATAAATGTTATACAAGTATATAATTTAGAGCGGATATTAACCGTGGATAAATTGTATCAAACTTTTCTTTTATTGTTTCTTTCATTATTTATTTTATTTTTATTCCATTAACCTCAGAAAAAACTAAACTAATGATTAAACATTCAAAACGTTTTAAATGATAATAATAGCATACAAATGGTGTATAGCAAGTTTAAATTATCCGGATGTATTATTGTTTAATCATACATATTTGCAGATTTATGAAGAATCAGACAATAGATAACATGTTAAATATATACATATATAATTATAAGGATGTAAGTTTTGTACACAATTACGTGTATATGTATATACGTGGCTACAATATAATATACATTCTCTTCTCTTAATATACATATATGGAATAAGCCAATTAGTATATTTACCAAAATAATTAATTATTTAGTCAATTCTTTTTATTTGATCTCCGTTTTAAAATAAATTATTGCTTTATTTTGTAAAGTTTTTATTCAGTTTATATATTCCTCTATTATGTATTACCATATTTTATTTTATAATGTTGCAAGTAGATAGAGAATAGAACAACTTAAATTATTTTAAAAATCATTTCAATGCTCATATAGATTATGTATTCCCATAAAAATTGTTTACGAAGTTCACGACATTTTTTCGTAGTGAATTCATTACATTTATAATACGCAGAATAAATTGGATTATAAGTAAAAATATATTTAATAATACGTTTTTCCGTTCTATTTTATAAAATTGCGTTTAAATGTTATACATGTGACTATTATCGCATTGACACGTGAGAATAATGTGAGTGTCAATTCTAAGGAACTCTAAGACTCATGAAAAGAGAATCATTTTTGATGAGTAAATAGAATAAAGTAAATAGAATAAAGTAAATAGAATAATCAGAAAATAAATAGTATTTTAAATTAAATTATCAGTCATATTTGCATACAAGTTTCAAAAGACGAATTATATATCAAATAGATGAGTAAATAATTTGTCTTGAAAAGCAAGAAAACTATCCTATTTGTAATTAGAAAAATTGTATGTACATATATTTTTATTTATCATCTCTTTATGTACTTATAATGAGCAGGTATCTAATATCTCACGCATATATATTCAGTATCATTATTTATTGACCTAGAAGTGATATAATATTCTATGCAAGCTTATGTACAATAATTGTTTTAAATATCAATAGAAGGATTGAGAAATATATATGAGATTTCAAATGAGAAAATAATAGCAGCAAAATGATAATTTTGATATAGAAGAAAATTATATATAATACAATACAATCAATTATATTTCTTTAAGTTAAATCGCATTTTTTTCTAGAAATTCAGGAATTAAATAGATTCATTATTCTTGTGCTGAATAATAAATATGTAATAAGCTAATTATTACCAATAATTCATTTCTTTTTATAACAAATTATACATTACGTCAAAGATCGCGATTCAATTAAATTTATAATATCATGTAATATCATTTTAAGAGTTGACAAAAAATGCAGATATTTGTATTTCTTTAATATAGATATTGTATTTCTTTAATATAGAAAAGTATTTCTTTAATATAGAAAATTAATATGTTTTAAAATATTATTAAACGTTATGTTATCTTATACAAATAAACTACTTATATAAAAGTCTATATTAACTAGAGATATAAATATTAATTTCTCGCATATTTGCGTAGAGATTCTTATTTTTTAAACGTCAATAAAAATCGGTGACAATAATCTGGGCAAAAATCGCAAACTTTAATATCTAGTAAATAATATTAACATTTCAAAACTTATATCAACAATAAATATGATTACTATATTTGCGTTCTCTCACAGGAAACCGATCATCACTGAGCACGTTTTGACGTCAAGGTCGAAGACATCTTGCTCTCTATATACATACACGCCTATGTCAACGTCTATGTCAACGTTATGCGCGAATGTCTTCACTATTATCAAACTAAAATTGCGATACCAGTGATTGATGCTCGCTTTGACAAGAAACCTGATATCTGGATTTATTTTGCTGATTCGCGGGCGGTACAATACCTATTTATGATATGAAATTATTAAGTCAATGGAAGCAGGAAATTAAGATTGTGCTTTATGCATGTCCTCTGTGATAACTGACAGCTGTTGCTAGATATAATTTTGTAAAATATACATAATAAAAAGTTCCTTTTAGGAAATGTTTTATTGTTTTATTGTTTGATTTGAATTGTAAAATTACCAGAGAGCTCTTAGTCATATAATGTCAGTCGAGTCTATTTATAGATGAAATTTACTCGGAGAAATATTGAATTTTCAACTGATTTTCGAATAATGACATATTGAACTGCGAAGACACTTCATATTGACATATTTTAAATAGAAATGAAGAATATCAAAGATCCATTCTTTTTCGAAGAATATTCTGAATTAATACAATAAGTTGGAGCGAAATAAACTATATCTGTTTCTAACTTATTGTACCAATGTACATCAGAATATTCTTCGAAAAAAATAGACCTCAGTCAGAAAGAAGAAATTTTATTTATGTAAGAAATGATAATTGTGCTTTGTTAAAAGAATTTATTTTAAAATATTTTATAAATTAATACAATTGAGGAACTATTAAACTCCTCGCTTATTAATTTATTTGTTTATTTAACTTAACCCTAATTAATAAATTAATTTAATTAAACCATTTTACTAAAATATTTAATATAAAATTTCATCTCTGTATAAAAATATAAAATGTTATGAGTATCTAATTTTTTAAAATAAAATAATCAACAAAATATTATTAATAGTACAAATATTGTAAATAGCATAATTTTATAAATAGTAAAAATCAATTTTTTTATTGATAAAAAAATAATTATAATCTATCAATATCTTGTATGCATTTAGGTTTGATAAGCATTATGTCATAGCTCTGATAATTTTAATAATTTCTTCGATTGGATAAATACCAATTATGACGTTTTTTTATTAATCTCAGCAACTTAGTTATTCATGCTCACGTAAACAATCATTCTCGAACATCGGGAAGTTATTATTCTCGCCTGCAAGATTATTTACTGCATTCCAATGTCTCAACATAATTTACAGAAATCAGAATTTTGAAATCATAAAGTGCGAAATGCATATATATTAGAAATGCATATGTGTTAGAAAAAAATAACTAGAATTTAATCGTACATATCTTATATAAATTTCAATCATTTTATAATATTTTATAACATTTTTTAGATTTTCAAAAACTGTATTTTTATAATTTTAAT
>NW_017259316.1:502595-503818 GCF_001594045.1 Atta colombica | reverse complement strand
AAATTTACTATTTTAAAATTAAATTTATTATTTCAAAAATTACTATTTTATTTGCAATAATTAAATATTATATATATATACGATATTATATACTTCGCTTTATGGTTATGAACTATTGACATGAGTAAACTTTGATTCTAGCGTATTATCATTTACATAATCTTTTAATTTTAAAAAATACAGAAAAACTATACTTTTTTTTACATATCTACTTCCATGATTCATGAAACTCATCACGCATTCTTCACTACTTTGGTACGCATGCATAATCACATTAATGGTCAAATAGCATTGTCATCACGTTGCGTAATATACATATACGAACAATATCTTGAAATATTTATCTTTTATTTAATCACTTAAAAAATATTTTTAAAAAGAAATTACAAATAAGTCTGCACTACATTTTAAACCGTGACTACATCTTAAACATTTAAAAATCTTTTTCAATTTACGGCACATTAAATATAACAAATTTTCTTCAAGATACAACATTAAATGCAAACTTAACTCGAGAAAGAAGCAAAGCCTACGTTAAAACTAATTATTACAGAAATTATAATTTATTAATTCATTAAAAGAGCGATAATATAAACAATTCGTTCATCTTCAGTATTATAACAGACTTTTTTAAAAACAAATATATTCCTCATACATACATTGTTAAAAATTCCATGAAATTTAATGTATTTTTAAGTTACACAATTTGAATTTAATTTCACATTATATTAAATTTTATAACTGAAAAGTATATTTGGGTACATAAAATTTTATGAATTTTATGAATTTTTCATGAAACTTTATACAATTTAACTTTTGTATTTTTTATAAAATTTTATGAAATTTAATATACACGTTTATTACAATACATTTAGATAGTTACTGTAACTTCTCGGTAAGCAAGAAACATTTTGGAACATTTTAACAATATAGTATTGTAGCAACGTTGTAACATTGCTACAATATTGTTGAAATGTTCCAAAATGTCAATATTGTGTACAGAACTAAAAAGTATTTTAATACTTCTATTTCTGAGAACCATATCAAATGATTAAATACTTTAGATACAAAATATTTTAGATGCAAATGCTTCAGCGCTAGGTATTTTATCAAACTCTAACACAACATGAGAAATAAAAAGTAAAGCTCTAAGTACATTACATATAAAATAAATATCTTCTAACAATCAAATAATTCTATTATTTTTATATTATAAAATTTCT
>NW_017259316.1:500637-502536 GCF_001594045.1 Atta colombica | reverse complement strand
AGAAACATTAGTCGATTTGCATCATAAAGTTATTCTCGATTGAAAATGTCAGTTTACGAGCCAGATTCTCGTCATTTGTGGGAGATTTTAATTTTTTGCTTCAATATGAAGAAATCTGCAGCTGAGGCTCATCGAATGCTCTCAAATACTTATGGTGAGGCTATTAGTGAAAGAACATGTCGTGAATGGTTTCAACGCTTCAAGAATTATGATTTTGACGTCCAAGGTCATGCTCTGTATTTGGTGGGACCAGTTCAGTGTAATGTATTATGAACTGTTAAAACCGACTGAAACAATCACAGGCGATCGGTATCGAACGCAATTGATGCGTTTGAGCCGAGCATTGAAAGACAAACGGCCGCAATACAACGAGAGACACGATAAAGTGATTTTGCAGCATGACAATGCTCGACCCCATGTTGCGAAAGTGGTCAAGACATACTTAGAAATATTGAAATGGGAAGTCCTACCTCATCCGCCGTATTCTCTAGACGTTGCTCCCTCTGACTATCACTTGTTTCGATCAATGGCACACGGCCTGGCTGACCAGCACTTCCGGTCTTATGAAGAAGTAAAAAATTGGATCGATTCGTGGATAGCCTCAAAAGATGACCAAAAAGTTTTTTCGACGCGGGATTCGTACGCTACCCTAAAGATGGGAGAAAGTAGTGGCCAGCGATGGACAATACTTTGAATCATAAATGTATAACCAGTTTTTTAGAATAAAGCCTCGAATTTCGGAAAAAAAACGGCGGAAGCAAAGTTGTACACCTAATATATATATAAGTAATTAAAATGATAAAAATATAGTTTCTAAAAACCTAATCTAAGAAATATTATAAAATGATTCAAATGATTCAATCTATAATATATTTATTATATTTTATCGCTTTGATAAAATAAGAACACAATATAATTTGGATAATTTTTACAACTTTCAAAATATTTTTTACTTTATGCCTTATTTGTTTTTATATTTATTTGTAAATCTTTTTTATTTTTTTATCGTTTCTAAAATTTCCGCTGCATACTTGTTCTCGTTTGTAGGAATTCTGTTATAAAGTTTATTATAATATAGTAAGAGAAGAGTTAATGATCTCTAATCTGTTTGCAATTATTGTACATATTCTAAAATGTGTGAAGTTTGATACGCAACATCTTTCTATAAAAAAAAATCATTCCCAAAGCCATTAAGTTTGTTACTAGATGTGATTAAGTTTGTTATTATGGTAATTTATCTTTCTATGATATTTGTTGAATAGATTATGAAATTACTATTTGTGCCAAGATCACAAAAAACATTAAAATCAAGTAGATTTGTTTCTTTATTCTCACAATTTCTAAAAAAATAACACTTAATAGTATTTTGTTGTATTTTTAAGCAGTGGTTAAACTTTTTTTCAAAATAGAAAAGTTAGATCAAAATTTTGATACGTTGCAGTAAATCTCTGAAAAGGAAGACATCAAATAATCTTGTAAATTATTTTCTTAAATAAATAAACATAAAATATTCATTTACACAAAAAGAATCAACATTTTAAGGATATAAAAGGTGTGTATATATATATATATATATATATATTCTATATTCTCTATATATATATATTCTCTGTAAAGAAATTGGAACCAGAAACTTATGGCGAATTCGATTGGTAGCACTAATACGTACTGGTGCATATTAAAGCCATTATACATTGAGTTAATTTGAGTATAAAAATGAAATGTAAATATTTCGAATTATGAAATATATATTTTATCTAAATAATAAAATGTATTGAGTAGATATTCCATGATTTAATTGACTTCTATGTTTATTTATAAACATATCTTTACGTTATTTTGGACACGACGGTTTTAGTGCGCACTGAGTGTGCGTCTAATCGAATTCGCTATTATATT
>NW_017259316.1:497946-500537 GCF_001594045.1 Atta colombica | reverse complement strand
AATTTATATTATATAATTATTATATATATTTATTAACAATTTAATAATGTTTTAATAAATATTTGTATTTAATAATTCAATTTTGTATTTTAAATAAACATTTTCTCATTTTATCTCAATTTTTACAAAATATATCTACATATTAAAATAATTTTTAATCCAGATTCTAAATTGTTAACCAAACTTTTGTTTTTATTTTCAAATAAAATATAGAAAAATCTGTAATTTTTTAATAACTTTTTATTTTGTTAAAAAACGCATAATACATCTTCTATCCCTAATATGATATTCTTACAAATTATAATAAAATATTGGATACAATTGAAAGAACAAATTTAATATTTTAATTTAAATGCCAATAGAAATAAAATTTAAAAAAACAAAAAAATTACTTCATAATTATTTTTAAAATAAGTTTTTCAAAAAACTAGTTATATTCTCCAATTATAATATATAATAAACGATATAATCATAATGAGAAATTGATTATTTATGTAAAACATATCCCGAAACTATTCGGTTCAGACATACAATATGACCTTGTCATTTCCTCTTTGCTTTCAATAGAAGTTTATGAGATATGAAACCAAAGCAACATCCGTGATACCGTTTAAAAAAAAAACATATTTGTCTATCATTGTCTGCATAATATGCATGTTCACAACCAAATCATCCATCTGTACATATTCATTCTCACAATCAGTACATGCACTTTTCTTTTTGCAAATGCATAAAAACAGGTATCATATAAGTAATAATAATGGCTTTCATTTTGTTTGTGGGGGTGGCGGGTGATATGGAGAGGGAAAGATGGTCATTGTTATAAGACGTTCAGATTGTCGGATCATACACTTCCAGTTCGACTATTCTCGAACCACCTGTCACCGTAGTTCAGCAACCCCATTGTCGAATCTTGCACCCAGGCCTTTGCCAGAAGACAATTTTGTTGAGCTTTCTGTCTGCTCATTTTCCATTTTTTGAAAAATGGCATCAGCGAAGGCAACATTTACGATCCTCTTGACTGTGGCGACGATCGGCGTGATATCTTCACGAGATATACGTAAGTAAATAGTACAGGTAAAATCCCTCAAAAGTGATATTTATTTTTAATATCGACTTAAGTACTAAATAATATCAATGGAATAAAAATTTTTAAAGATAGTTTTATTTAGTTTATTTATTTTTTGGTAAACTTTTGCCGTTTCTCTAATGTACTATTACACTATTATACAAGTTATTAAATAGAGAGAGAGAGAGAGAGAGAGAGAGAGAGAGAGAGAGAGAGAGAGAAAGCTAAATGCTAAAAGTCGATTTAATGGCTGTTATTAACATCGTAAGATTTCTTAATTAAGATTTCTAAATACGTTTATTAGTTTTTAGAATTTTAGAATTATTTAGTTAGTTTTAGAATTATTTTCAACGTTTTCAACAGTTGAAAATAAACCCATATGCGCAAATTAAGCTGATATTGTCAACATTAAGATTAAGTACTTCTGATGATCTGTAAATTTTAGAATTTATCCAAGAATAGAGTAGAGTACACATAAGTAGAATATTATACAATTTTACTTGAAAAATAGATTATTAGACAAGAAACATTTGAAGAACATATACACACATACTCATACAATGTATCTTACAGGAAGTGTTGAAATTAATCAGTTATTTTTAAAAGCACAAGAAAAATAAAATATTTTTAGTAAAGAAAATTGGCAATTTTATTTACATATAGAATAAGGATATTCGGAAATATTTATTATTTAATAAGTATTTATAATAAAATGCTAAATATTGCTAACTTTAATAAAATGTAGCTTCTCATATAAGAAACAAGTGAAAATTTTTATTTGTGTTGAGTGAAAAGTATCATATGTGTTAAATTCAATACTTTTGGATACATAAATTTTAACTTCACTTTTTACGTCATTTTAATTGCCAAGAAATATTGCATAAAGAACATAAATCAACTTAACAGAATGCACGTTTCTTTATAAATATAATTAAGAACATATTTTATATTTATCATTCACTATTTAAATGCAACTATTTAAATATAATTTATGTTCTTTGCATTAATGTAAATACATTTAAATAGTGAATGATAAATATAAAATGCGCTCTTAATCAAAGATCGTATAAATGCATTATATTAAAAGAATATTACATTATAAAAATTAAATCTTGTATTTATAAATAGAAATTAAACGATAAAAAAATTAAGGATTGGTTTGTAACAACGACCGCTTATTATATAACATTTCCAATATTACTATATTTATGACAATCTGATGACGGCTTCCACTATGATTGCAGCCGAATTCCTGCATATTTGTCAAACGCACGATCCGCATTACGAGACATGTGTCACTGAGAGTATAGAGTATTTGAAACCATATCTTAAAACAGGTGTACCGGAATATAATATTCCATCGTTGGAACCTCTCATACTAAAAAAAATAACGTTTATACCAACAAGTAATTTACGATTAGAGGCATCTGATGTTGAGACAAAGGGTGCCAGTAACTTTATAATTAAAAAAGTGAAGTAAGTATAAAAAATGTAATACTATTTATTATAGAATATATTTATA
>NW_017259316.1:497319-497855 GCF_001594045.1 Atta colombica | reverse complement strand
TATATATATAGAGCTTGTAAAGACCAGTTTTAGAAGATACGAGCACGCGACATCATAATATGTCTGTGAAATAATTATAACAATATAAATACTTTTAAACTTTTTTTTATATGCTGGTTTCAAAAATATTTTTATCGCTAATTCTCTAACATAAAGTTAAACTTGACACAACATTTTTTGCAATTTTTAATACTAGCTATGTGGATAATTTGTTTTATTTAACAAATTAGATATTTTGACTTAATTTAATTTAATTTGTTAAACAAAACATAATTTGTCTTTTCTTAGATGAATGATTTTACAAGAATAACATATAGTCGTATGGTGTAAGTGATACAATCAAGTTGAAATCTTACAAAACACTTTAGCATACTGTTGTCTTTCTTTTTAAACAAGTGTTTTGAATCTCTGCATAATTACGCATTAGATGACCTTGAAAAGATATTATTGGATAATGGTCACATCCTTTTAAACAAAATTTTAGTCTATGAATCATTCATAATGTTAAATTGAATCATACTGTACATCCATCCGTT
>NW_017259316.1:491902-497219 GCF_001594045.1 Atta colombica | reverse complement strand
CTCTCTCTCTCTCTCTCTCTCTCTCTCTCTCTCTCTCTCTCTCTCTCTCTCTCTCTCTGCTTAACGATAAATCTGACCATATTACATAAGATTACAAAGAAGTGATTGTACACACATATGAGGTTTATGCTGTCGTTGACTTGTAACATATGTTGTATATGTAGCAATTCATCGAAGAGAAATGAGTTTATAAGATATGGACAAAAACAATCCCAAATGCAAAGTATTAAAAAAAATATTTTGAATAAACATTCTACAGCTTTAGAAAAGAGAATGCTAAGAAGATGAATGTTAAGAATTTTTTATAGAATATGTTTTTTAAACAAAGTTAATATTTTAATCAACATTTAAAATAAACATATTAAGAATCTTTATTTTTGGGCCGCATATGTGAGAAACACAATCAAAACTAGAAAAATGCCTATTACGAAGCTGGATGTTCATTGTTTTAAATAATATTAGTAATTCAATCTTGAATTACTAATATACATTATATATGTACTTGCATATATATCATATTATAGTCTTTTAAAACTGCGCGCCGAATTGAATCAACAAGATTCTTAATATTGTTTATATTACGTTGCCTGAAAGAAAGACGTTGTTTCCTTATTGTATTGATTATTGCAAAGAATATCACTAAGATCTCAATGGTCTAATGGCTTAGGACGCTCGTCAGAATACAAGAGATCCGGGTTCAAGTCTTGGCCGAGGTAATATTTTTCGCAATAAATTTATTAACAATTTCAATATATTAATTACATTTTTATAATATGATGCTTGATGGTAGCATCAAATTATTAAATTGCTTGTCAATTTAATTCGCGATTACTAGAATAATTTTAATTGTGTTTATAGTCCGGAAAAATTCAGAGCACAGTTCTAAAAGAACTACATGGTATATATGTATAGTGTATATTAGCAATTTAAAATTGAATTATTTAAAGCAATGAAAATCCAGCTTCGACTATAATTGATATTTTTCTAGTATTGATTTAAAGTAAAGAAATTAATGATTTTTTAAAATAATTTTAAATAATTTTCCTTCTAAAAGAAATTGACGTTTTATTAATTTTTTTAAATAAGTCACTAATGATTTTTTAAATGTAATTCCTATAAACATAGTATACTAAAAATATTAACTACTAATGTACTAAAATTAAAAATTACTTATGAAAACTTTCATATATTTTTTAAAAGTATATTTTAACATGAAATACAAAATTTTTCGTGAAATTTATTTTCGATGACTTTAATACTTTCACGCACAGAATAATGACGATTCAATTAATTTAAAAAGATGCATAATTATATTTTTAAAAAATGATGCAATTTGTAATGTGTAATTGAGGAACGGATGCTGTGTTTGTATTGTACGCATAGATGGCCGTGACACGAACATTCGAAGTATGTCTATAAAGCGTCAACAGTACTCATGCTTATTCTTCGAAGATTGCAAGAAAGGAAGAAAGATAAATATTTTATAAAGACCAGAAAACCGGATGGAAACTGTAATCACCGGTGATGTTTTTCGTTATTTTGTAGCATTCGAAATTTAAAAAGACATTTGTTAAACAATATATCGAGCATTAGAAAGAGGCAAAACTTATAAATTAATAGCGTTGTAATAATGTGAATACTAAGAAAGGCTTCACACTGTGTATTGAAATTGTCAGTTATTGTAGTACAATAATTTCCCATGTATGAGAACTGTGAAAGAGAGATTCACTATTTTAATGACAATATATTATGTATCCATCGAGATATCTATCCACATTCCAGGATGCATATTGTTCATATTGACTATTTGTATATATATTGCAATATCTAATATCTTAACAATAATGCTAAGAATTTATAAGAATCATTTTCTAGCAATTAAATGTAATTTATTGTAATTTTGTTTTAATTACAACGTATCTATAAAAAAATTTATATTATAGTAGAAAATTACGAAGTTAAAATACAGCACATAGTGATACAATAGTAACAATAGCTGCAATAAAGTTTGATAAAATCCATTAATGATCTTAGTAATCTTTATGTCAGTCTCAGATCAAGTGAGATTAATTGAGATACATAAAATGAAAACCTCACTTGCATCATTTTGAGGAATTTCATAAGTTAATTAACATAATAATTTTATTTGTATAAATGGAAATTACAAACATGAATTGAAAGATATGATGAGCGTACAATGAATTTCTCTCATTATTTTCCTGATTGTATGTTAATGCTATATTTTTTTTTCCAAGAATCGACTTCAACACTTTGATCGTCTTGGTAGATGTGGAATTGCCAAATATTCAAGTTGAAGGGACATATGGTATGGATGGCAAGTTACTGTTACTTCCGATTCGTGGATCCGGCCCGATTCACGGCAATTTCTCAAATTGCATAGGTATTTGCTATTATATAAATTATAATTCCATAATTTTATATATTTGACTTATTCATCTTATAAAATTTTGGTTAATTTTTCAGGCGCCTGCAAAATACAAATTGAGAAATACCTTGAGAATGGCGAAGAGAAAATGCGCATCACGGACTTCAAATTGAAAATCTCAGTAGACAAGGGTATAATAAAGCTAGATAATTTATTTGGTGGTGAACAAGTCCTTGGAGATGTCATCAATTTGGCTATCAACAACAATTTCGATCTCTTCCTGAAGGAGCTTTCGCCGCTTGTGGAAAAAGCATTATCTGACTCATTCCAGAATATTGCTAGTAGTATTATTCAACAATTTACATTCGTCCAACTCTTCCCCGGTGCATAGATCAATTGGTGGTGATCCAGACGATCAGACGGGCTGGAAAACATATAAATTAAATTTGAAATTTTATTGCAAAATAAGCAATAGAGTGAATTAGGAAAATTTATTTTTCACTATATTGAATCTTCCTTACATGCTTAATTGAGTTTTACATTGTTAAGTTTGTTAAATTTTTTAAGATTTTATAATAAATATAAATGGTCTCATCAAGGCTAAACCAGAATTTAATTTTGACAAAAAAATAGGAAAGGATTAAATCATGGAACAATTTTCGTATTATTTAAAAATTCAATTCTAATCGTTTAATCGCAGAAAATATGAATAATCTATGATCTGATAGATTAATTAATCAAGTGTGCGAATGTGTTTGCGCAACATTAGCTCTTAAAAAGAGTAATATTATATAACAAAAAATTTTTAAAAAGGAAAAATAAACTAAGATAAAAAAATATTAGCGAATTTTAAAAAAAATTTAGAAAAATATTTTCGATAATTTTATCATAAATCTTTTAAACGTGTAATTTCTGGATTTATTACCATTATCATTAATTGCAAAAAATACTTAAGTTATTTACAAGCACTTAGAAATAGATGGAAAAATTCTTAATCGAAAATCAAGTACTTTTCTATAAATTTATCAATAGAGCACAATAGCAAAATTTTTGTTTCAATTTTGATTCTTTCATTATTGACTCAATGCAATTAAAAACTTTGAATATGAATCAATGTAAACAATAAACGATTATCGACGCATAGTCCGCACACTGTGCAAAAAAGGTCTAATTTGCTTCGTAAGAAGGAAACAGTCACCTGTAAAAAATCTTTGTGATTATAACTTACAGACTTGTAATACTAGCCTTTTAATTAACAAGCTAATATCGATAAATTCAATGCATTATAATATTGAATAAATATTGAATAAAGTTTTTGATTGTAGTATTTGTTAAACAATATTAGCATTATTACATCTTTTGTATTTTATTTCCTAAATTCATTATAATTTATTCTCTTCTATAAAATAACTCATATATTTTTAAAACCTATGTAATATTTTATAAATTAATCATAAGTTTATCCTAAGTATTATTACACATTCTTCACAATAATAGTGCCAGTCAATCCATTTTGCGAATTGTACTGTGATATTTAATTTGTTATTACAAAAATATTAAACAATATATTTAATTTAGTAAATATATTTATAATAATGTTATTGTATTAACAAATAAAATATATTAGTAACAAATATTAATAATAAAATATTAATAACAAATTGTATTGAATACAAATAAGTAAATTCTTTGATTATGTAAAATCTAACAATTTATAATTTATCAGAAATCATAAATTTTGCATTAATTGCACAGTTATACAACAGATTTTTTATGGAGATCTAAATAAATGAAGCGTTTTCCGATGTATTTTTATTCACTGAAAACGAATTCGCTGTGGAATTGTCCTAATATGTTAGTATGACCTAATACGTAGGTATTTTGAAAAAATTGAAGTCAAATGTGTTAAAATTGACGTTTTTGGCCGATTTTTTTTGTGGCTAAAATAAACTTTTTTTCAATTTCATTTACGCCACTTTAAAGTGCTATCTTTTACCTATAAAATAAATTTATATTTATCACGGATTTTTTGTTATATGCATAATTAACATATGAAGATCACGGTATTGCCGTCGCGCGCGATTGTCTAACCCCTCCAATCTCCCACTACTCGTAATATTCATGCTCGTCTGGGATCCTTGTTAGCGGTTCTTTCAAGTAGATACAATTATTATTTTTGACCGAATCATAAAAATTTTAACTCTTCTACAATATATAATTAAAATGAATCTTCTGGCCTATTTTCGTGTAAAAATAAGTTTCCTAGATATCATAATTTTATTGTTAAGATGATTGCTGAATTCAAATTATATTAAAATTTATTATATCAAAATTAAAAATAGTAGATCCGTTATGATAAATCGAAATTGAAAATAGACAGAATTAAAAAAAATGTGTATCTTAATGTCCGCTAAATCCAAATATGATAGAATTCTAATAAATATGAATTAATTTTATAGGTAAAAATAAAAGATTGGAGGGATAGCACTATGAAATGGCGTAAATAAAATTGAAAAAAAATTTATTTTTGCCATAAAGAAATGGTAAATGTGGCCAAAAACGCCAATTTTTATACATTTAATCTTAATTTTTTCGATAACCTGATGTGTTAAGCCAATTCCACGATCAAATTTATTTTCAGCGAACAAAAATGCAATCGGAAAACGCTTCATTTATTCAGATCCCAAAGAAATGTTAAACTGTGTTATTGCAAGATACAAATAATTTCAATCATATCCATTACAGTAATTAATATAAAATTGACAATAAATATAACGTAAGTATAAATATAACGTAAGTATAATTGAGATTTATTAAGTAATTTGCATTACATCTTTTTGTTTAAATTTCTTTTACAAAAATCACATAATAACAATATTTAATAATTTAAAGCAGTTTTCTCTATTATAAAATACACAACATTATAAAATA
>NW_017259316.1:487149-491802 GCF_001594045.1 Atta colombica | reverse complement strand
AATTTTTTTAAATATTTTTATATATGTAAATATATTTACGTTGTTAACCTTCAATTAGCAACTGATTAACGTCAACCAGCAACTGATTATTAAATAAAAATTTTTTAACAATTGGACAATCCGTATGAGATTCTAAATTATAAATAAAAGAAACTTGGAACCTTTTCCTTCAATCACTGTAAGACAGAGGTTCACTTGCATTCTATACTTCAAGCTAGACACTTCAGAATTTAGATGTAGTTTTCATAGCTGTAATTGAAGATTATCTAAAGGGTTATCTATGAATAATCATGAAATTAGATAAATAAGATATATAGTATACATATAAGAGATAGTTAACACATATTTAGAATATACAAATATAAAGATATGTATAACAAAAAGCATATCGTCGCAATTTTGAACATGTCTATTTGTTCTTATTTTTTCTAATAATTGTGTAACACTTATATCAAATATTGCGATATGAAATTCTCATAAACATGTTTACACTATTATAAGAAGTATTTAAAATTTTAATCTAACACTTATTGAAAATCTGTAATTCCGAATATTCTTTAACCTTTTCGTACCTTCGGGATATATATGTCCTATCTATAAAAAAAATTATAATTTTTAAGTAAATAATCCTATTGACTTTTAATTTGTTTTAAAGAAGAAGGTTAAACTTCATGTTAAAAATTTGCACATTTTGAAATATAATATTTTCATTAAGGACGTTCTCCGAAAAAATTCATTTTCTTTAGATTTTTCTGAAACTACAAAATAAGCTTGTTTTAATGTCTTGAACATATGTGCTTTAAAATACCCAGAGCAGAATTAAAAATTGAAATATTCCACTTCAAAGTTGAAGCGTTAAAAAAAAAAAATATATATATATATATACACATATATACACATATATACATACACATACACACACACATATATATATATATATATGTACATAGGATCCCTATCTAAAGCTTATTCGAAAGTGACTTTTTTACTGTAAAAAATTTTTTTTTAACAATTTTTTTAAACAATGAGAAATAAAACTTGATATCACAAGAAATAATATGAAATTTGCCTGAATATGGCTTCCGATATTCGTTTTTAAGAAATTATTAAGCAAAATAAGTAACACAGTAAGTAAAGTCGCTATTTTTTCCGCAGCAGTAGCGAAGACAGGACGTATTTTATATAGTATAAAAAAACTTGTATAAATACATTAACACTTATGGAATATCTTACATTATATAAAAATGGAATAAATTTTCATAAAAATTTTCATAATGTGAGCACTAATGTGCGCAACTGCAGTCGGAGAACGTCCTTAACATATAGTTAGTAAACTATAAAACTAGTAAAATTATAAATTCTAAACTTTGCAAAAAATAAAATTTTTTGATAGCAAAAAATAACCATGTACTAATTGTAGATTATGTAAAAAAATCATAGAATAAATATTAATTATGTATTAATCATACTTAGAGTTTTATTTAAATGTGATCACAACTTTATTATGGTATTTTATTATAATACACATACTACATATACTACCTTGATCAAAAAGTTCCCGGAATTCATTCAGAAAATTCAAAATACAAGTTTTATTCATCAAAAGTGATATTGTCCCCTTCAAAGTATTCCCCATCGATTGCACTTATGCCAGCGCTTGATCCAGCTCTCAAAACTTCTGGAACTCAATTATCGATATACCCATCAGAGCCGTCTTCGATTTTTCCATTACCTCCTTTTGGCTGTTAAAACGCATTCCCCGTAATGGTTTTTTGACTCAATCGAACAGAAAAAAATCGCAGGGAGCCATGTCAAATTCGATGGCTGTTGGATGGTATTCGTTTCGTTCTTGGTCAAAAATTCACGGATAATGGTGGCACTGTGCGACGTTGCGTTATCATGGTGCAAAATTCAGTTGTTTGCCCACAAATCCAAAATCGAAAATACGTGCAGAGATAGATATACTCAAGACGGCATAACTTTTACAAATGCTATGGTGATAAAATTTGGTGGGAACTTTAACAAGCTATCGTGATAAAATTTGGTGGGAATATCAATGATAGACATGGCAACCTAACCAAAAAAACAGAACTCAAATCAGCTGACTCAGAGCATCACCTGATGGTAATTCCGGGAACTTTTTGATCAAGGTGTGTAATCAAACTGTGCACAAACCAAAAATATTTTCCTTTTAAAGAATTTTTACCGTTTTAAACATATTTTAGATTGAATAGTCTGTGCGTACGTGCATGCGTGCGCGCGTGCATACGTGCGTGCGTGTGTGCGTGCGTGCGGCGGTGTGTGTGTGTGTGTGTGTGTGTGTGTGTGTGTGTGTGTTTATATATGTATGCAACAATATATATTTAAAAAATTAAAATCGGAGGTCATATTTTGAATATTTCAGCTTTTCACGAGCCATTCTTAAATTCGTCATTTTAAATTTAAATTCTAATAGTAAATTTGGAATCAGCACTCCCAAAAACTTATAAAACCATCTTCATATGATCCGTCTTTATATGAAATCTCTTTTTTCAAAAAATATGAATTATAAAG
Source organism: Atta colombica (assembly GCF_001594045.1). Classification (NCBI taxonomy): domain Eukaryota; kingdom Metazoa; phylum Arthropoda; class Insecta; order Hymenoptera; family Formicidae; genus Atta; species Atta colombica. The sequence continues at coordinate 489,249 of NW_017259316.1, read as the reverse complement.
TACGAAAGGATTAAGTAAATCATGAAATAGAGAAAATGATTGCATGATAATGGAATTCAAAAACTTATTGTGCGATTTATTCTCGATCAGGGAAAAGCTCGTTAAGCGTAAAGTGTTTAACTATATTATTGGAAAGCAAGATAATTCGTTTGACAATTGTTTCTTCTATTGCTGGCTTGAAAACACTAATAACTTCCTGCTGATTGTTGCCTATAAAATTACTAATGACTTCATTTAATCGGCTTAGTTCTGTGTTATTCAATCCATATTCAGCAGTATATCCTTTGATGTCAAGATTTATCTTCATCTTTCCTAAGTACACGTATTTTTTGCCGTTTCTAGTTACTACATTCATGTCTATATTTACCTTTGCTTCAACGTTATCTGCAAAATTCAGATTAAAATAATTATGACAAAAAAATATTAAATTGTGAATCATTACATTGAAACAGACGTTTTTTATTTTCTGCCTTTCTAAGTATATTGCAATATCGATTATTTTACGTACTTGTAGTGATGTAAACCGGTCCCTTGTGAATAATAGGCACCAGTAAACGTATGTCGAAATCATATGTGGCATTCATTTGAATTCGTCTGAATTCAAGCTCAAAATCGAAGTGAAGTTTCTCGAGATCTGATTGAAAGTATTTTACAACAAAATCACAAAGTCCCGTCACTTGTGCATTTGTAAGAGATATTTTAGAATTAGCTGTATCAGAAATTATTAGTTTATCAATAACGAATGGATCATTCGGCTGAATGTCCAATTCCGGGATTCCTTCGCAGATCTTGCCTTTTATATTATCGATGTTGTCCAAGATGCATTTATTAAGATTCGGATTTTTACGTCCACATATATTAATAAAGGAGGCTGTGAAAGATGTAAATTATCTTTTATTAAAAATAAATTTAAAAAAATTTTCGACTACTTATCGTGAAAGCTTGATACTTTCCCTACAAAAAGTTTTTTTTAAATATTCCTACGATTTTTGGTTACTGAGTTATCGCGGATTAAATAAAAGGATCATTTTGATTTTAATTGCTCATAACTCCGTTAAAAATTGTCGTATCGCAATTTAAAAAAAAGATTCTTAAAGCTGAAACTTTACTCTATCAAGATATATTGATTAATAAGAAAGTAATTGCGGTTTTTATTGATAAATACCTTTTAAAAAAACGCAATTATTTCTTGCCAATATAACACTTTTAATTAAATTATAGCATAGCTACATGAAATTATAATTGACGAATTAAATTTTATATTCAATTTTATATTTATTCATTTTTATATTTAATAATATATTTTATATTTAATAATAAAGTATTTTATAATAAAAAGATTCTGAATATTGTACAAAAATTCTCTACAAAATTTTTATTTAATATTTTTGTTATATTATTTTCGCATTTAGGATACTCTGCATTCTTGAGAATATAAATCTGTTACAAGCGACTGCACAGCAAATCAAGTCTACGAAATATGTTGTTGCGTCGCAAAAATTCTTTATAAGACATTCTCTTCTAGATGTATGTGCCATATCATAAAACATGTAATGAAATGTTTCGACAAGAAATTCTTGTTGAAGTTAGTATTGGCTACACCTCATTTTAATTAAGTGCTTAAAAACTGGAACACAGCTTCTTTTCGTAAGCATTTTTTTTCTATACGCGTTTACGTTATTGCTATTTAATATTACATGTTCACGACCTGGCAAATGCTAGGCATGCAGTTTGCATTACCTCAGTGAGTTATTGCATTATACCTAATAATTAACATTATTGCAATATCTGCAAACTTCTTTACACAACAATCCAAGTTTTGAGTTACGTTTTATTATTTTAATAATTATTAATAATTATACATTTCGTGCATAATTGTAATAATTAGAATAAAAAACATTTATAATTTTTTTTATGAACAATAAGGAAAGAATTATGAGCATCTTTTGTGACAAAAAAATGTATATTTCTTTTTTACTCACGTATTTCTGCTGTAACATAATTTGTTGCTATAAGCGCAAAAGCACAAATTATAATAAACATATTTCAATTTAAAATTTATCTTATAAAGAAACACTTTCTGAAGTATATATTCTGAAG
>NW_017259316.1:486204-487049 GCF_001594045.1 Atta colombica | reverse complement strand
ATTAAATTAAAATATAATTGATATATGTACAAGACGTGAAATGATATTTATGTTGCATGTAATTTAAAAGTGCCCATTTAAATAATTCAAAAAGTACAGCAAAATCAGTGCAATAATAAGATAAAAGTTAGTAGATTAAAATTAATAAAAGGCTAAATTGATTAATTTTTTTCTTCAAAATAAGAAAGATATTGTTATAAAATTACTATATTTAATTTAATTATAATTTTTCATAATTTTTCTATTTTTAACGTATTGACGAGGTGAGCAAATATTAATATATCTTCAATCGTAATCATTTTTCCATTTCTTAAAATAACTGAGTTATTTTTTGAAGTATTAAAATGACTTTGACAGAATTAAATTTTCTTGGAAAGTTCCGAACTAACATAAATATTAATGCGCAGATTGCAACCTTGTAGTACAACCTTGATTACAACATAGAAGATGACTTTTTTTATGAAAGTTCTTGAAATCATAACACATCAGTTAAAGAGAATTTAAATAATGCATTAATTTTTTTCTTTTAAATTTTACACAATTAAGTAATTTATATATCTATTTTAAGAGCATAATGAAGTGTTGGAACAGATAAGCTTTGCGTCAAGACTAATCTATTTAATATTTACCGAACTATAAACAAATAAAATGTTTTTATCCCAAATAAAATATTAACAACAAATTGAAATAAACAAATATTATTACTTACTAAATATTTAAAAGATATTTCATGGTTTAAAAATAAATCTAATGTATGTTGAAAAAAATTTTATTCACAAAATATAAATGATATATGATATATGATATACACAAAATTTTGTTTATATATAATAATATTATATATA
>NW_017259316.1:485262-486034 GCF_001594045.1 Atta colombica | reverse complement strand
ATTATAAATATTATAAATATTATAATAAATAGTTATTATTAAATAAATTCTTGATATAATCTATTTAAAGATTAGAATTTGTTATTCATAGAGAATAGCATAGAGATAGCACATAGAGAATGTTTGTACAATTAACTAAAATGTTTTGATTTTACAGTTTGTATAACATTTTTCTTATCATTATGACACTTTGCTTAGTCTTTGTATTTCTTTTTATCCTTAGAAAAAAATATGTATTTTTCTTTTAAAATTATGAAAATTTAATGTAAAATATTATTTTGAAATAATATTCATGTACTATATTTTATTAGAACTATGTATAAATTTGATTTATGCGATAGTTTTTTCACAAATCACGCTGAACCTACGGTTTATAATCTGCAATTGTGACTGGTTCCCCAAGCATTTCTGCAAATTCTTGCATAGTTACTTGCTGAGTTTTCAAGCAGGACCTGCAGGTTTTCATCGTCGATTTTTTTAGGGCAATTTGACCTCGATCGCAATATCGACATTTGTACCACTTTTTATACGCTTATTGACAACTCTTTGGCCGTATGTATCGCATAAAATTCTTTCTACAACTGACTTTTCTGAGTTAAAAAAAAATACATACTAACGAAGGTGAACTTGTCTGAATTCATCTAAAACAAGAATCTAAAACAACAATCAAACGAACAAAATTTTTTTGTGCGAGCTAAACAGATGCAAAATAAATTACGTATATACAAAAGGAATAGTATATATATATATATATATTTGTGTGTGTGTGTGT
>NW_017259316.1:484571-484914 GCF_001594045.1 Atta colombica | reverse complement strand
TTTTATTAAAATAGAAAATGATTAAATAATTAGCATTTGATTACGAAAATTAGAATTTATGATAATTAGTTTAATATTATTAATTACTATTTCTAATTTAATTTCTAATTTAATTTATTGACATATAGGTATTACAATAGTTTTAAGAGTATGTCTACACGGTGTGTTCCAGAATTTGCAACTCAAAATACTATGGCAAGATAGTTCTCGAAAAATTAAGTAAAATATTATTTATAAATTTTTATTTCAAGCAATAATTTTTGAAGTAATAAGGATTTAGTAATAGCTAATCACATATATAGCTAATCGCACGCACGCACGCACGCACGGAAAGTGAGAGGGG
>NW_017259316.1:447530-484367 GCF_001594045.1 Atta colombica | reverse complement strand
ATATTTATATGTATAAAATATTATATATATAAAAACAGTTCAATAAGATTAATATTCATACTTAACTATAGTATGATTTCTGTTAAAATAAAAATTTTTTAAAGTAAGAATTCGCTCGTATTAGCAAATTATACTAAACAGTCAATGATCGAGTTCATAAAAAGATATCAAAACAAATCTTTAATTTATAATAAAAACATTTAATAAAACTTTACAGTACGTTTCATGACCACATCTCAGATTAGAAATTTTTGCGTTTTTTACCTTTTGTTGAATTTCTTGATTTTGATATAGCCTTTTCAAAAAAAAAGACTTTAACATTACGGACTTTGGATTGTTCACGACTTCAGCTTGATATGAATTTGAACTGATTAGAAAAAAATACACAATAATGGCCTTCTTATATCTAAAATAAAGATTTAAAGCACACATTTAATTGTGTATCAGTATGTAAAATTATTGTGTATCAGTATGTGCAATTTAGCTTTTTGAATCATTGAATTTTGATTCTTCATCATCGTTTGACTCACAATTACATTGATAACCATATCAAGAAAGACTGTCCGACTTTTATATTTTATATTTATATTTTATATTTAATATTTTAATCTTGCTGAAGAAGAACCTGTCGCAAAACGTATTGTAGATTTTTATTAAATGTTTGTATTAACAATTAAAGATTTATTTTTATACCTTTTTATGAGTTCGATCATTGACCGAATTTTAGTATAAAATTTTAGTATAAAATTTTTTCATTTTATTTTAATTATTTTCTAAAAACATATTTACTTCTAATTGAAATAATTTTTTATTCATGTCACTAAACTAAATCACTAAACTTTTTGTATTAGATACTATCAAATACAATATAAGAAAATTTGTATTTATATGTAATTATATGTGTAAATACATATAATACATTCTTAATACATACCAAACAATATAAAATATTAAAAAATATTTAAAATATTAATGCATAATATTAGAATAGAAAGTATTAGGTATGCAAAAAATATTCTGAATTTGATAATTTTATAGATATAGTTTAAAAATTTTTTATCTTTCTGTTGAATATTTGATATATCAATTTTTTATTGTATTTAATATTACATCTACTAAGAAACGGTCTTTATTGATTATCTTAGTTGCAAAGTACAAGGTAATTGCATAAGTTATTTAATGACATGACTCTATCATCAAACATGACATTGATGTAAAACGCGTTAAACAAATTAAATGCAGAAATTTATAAAGAAATACAAAAGGAAACGTTTCTATAATATAATTAAAAATAAATGACATAGTACTCACTCTTGTAGCAAGTTTACTTGTTAAATTGTTATACTAATAGTTTTTAATAAAAATAACGTTGACTTTTTTACGCTACTTAATTATAATTTGTTTTTTTCTATCAAATTGAAGAAAACAGAAGAATAAATTAAAATATTCTAAGTTTTACTTTTTATTAAAATTGTTTGATTAAGATTATTTCTGTCTATGAGATTTCTACAGCACTTTTTTAAAAACAAGTGTACAACATGTTAACTATCAACATAAAAATTGCATTAAAAAATGACAAGTCTAACGATCATGGACGTATCGTGAAATTCTTTTCGGGGGCAGGAATTTCTATCAGCTCAGAGATGTATTATGCGCCAACCAGATTAAGAATCAAGAAAAAGGGAAGATTTTGCTATTATACTGAAAAGAACGTCATTGCACCAATTTTGTTGTTGTAACATTTGCAACAATTTTTAATGTTAATGAATTCCATTTGGATATTTTTACAGCTTTTAATATCCCCTCGTACCTCATTTTGAAGAGAAAAAATGTTACATTTTGTACATCATGTAACTTTTACTTATTTTTTTAAAGACATTTTTTTAAAGAAAGACAATACAGCTACTACAAACAAAATGTTTAAATCTTTAATATTATTATTGTTTGTTCGAAACTAACAGAAGTATTATTAAAATTACTTATATGGTCTTATAGAAAAAAGTAATATTTTATATAATAGCAAGAAACTCATACAAAATCAAAAGTAATGTTTTTTAAAAATGAAAAAGAAATTTCAATAAAGTACATCGCTAATTGGCCAATTTAAAATATTCTCATTAGTAAAGCAGTGGAAAATTATTAGGCACCGATATGAGTGTGCACTAACGAGATTCTCTTAAACTGAAATAATTAATAAAACATTTTGGGGAGGTCTAAACCCTTAAACCCTTCCCCCTCTACTCCCCGGATATGCCCATGCTAACGATTACAATAAAACAATGATAAGACAATGTGGTTACAATCAATAAAAGATTGATATTGTTTAAACACAGTGATGTTTCAATTCTTTATTTCAATAAAGATTTTACACAACTTTTTTAAAGGAGGATGTCTATTATATATAGGATAGAACGGTTTCTATCTTAGAGATGGAATCTCTAAATCCATAAATTCATTTAGAGTATGATGAAATCTATTGCCCAATACCAAATTCCATTTTTTTATTGGCAAGGAAAGTTGAAAAAAATCAACATATAATATTATAGGATATGTGAAAACACAAATTAAAGATCAAAACAATAAACGGTCTAACTGAATCTTAATGCTTATATGATTCTTATGTGAATTTATATACTATGTATGTAGTCTCTAGAAACGCACGCTGAATGATTTTTCGGTCTTGAAACGCTAACTCTACTAAACTATCGCAGTAATATCCCGAGTTAAATTGACTAGCAATTTAATAAAGTTTTGATGCTTATTTGCATCTTCAAAACAATCTTAATAATTGAATAACATTAAAATCTGTAAATAATTAATTTTTATTGCGAAAAATATTACTTCGGCCGGGAGTCGAACCATTCACAGAATGCACTCTCCATAGTCTTAGGACATTCGCACGGAATACAAGAAATCTGAGTTCGACTCCTAGTCATTTCAAGATCGAAAAATCATTTCAGCGCGCGTTTCTAGGGACTACATATGTAGTATATAAATTCACATAAGAATCATACAAGCATTAAGAGCTAGACCGTTTTTGATTTCAATAGGAAAAAATTATGTTTGAAGTTTTACCGAAGTATAATGACGTGGTGACGAGAGAGGTAGAGAGCGAGCGAGGCAATGAAAAGAGTGAAAAGAGAATGTCGCTAGCGTGCTTGGGCCCGGGGCTACCCATTTTTTGGTCAATAGATTTCATCATACTCTAAATGAATTTAGATAGATAATTTGGTTTATTGGCTTGATACATGAACTAAATACAGCCACTTTACAGTAGTTATATATAAGATAATGCGTGAAGATAGCGCTAAGAAAACTTACTCTAATTACAAAAAAAAGAAAAATAAGAGGTTCTTATGAGTCGAATTGATACTCAGAGATATCTAAATGCTTAATCTGTTCTAAATCTGGACAGAGTGTTAAAAAGAGAATTATACAGACAAAAGACGCTTAACTGTAATCTTATTATTTATCTTTTTTTTTAATTTTATAAAACCTGATTAAATTGAAGAGCAATGAGAGATTGTTTATTAAATATTCAACTTAGTTTAGCTTATTAATTTCTCGACCAGACTTATTCTTGCTATATTATTTTACACATTCCCATAGAATGTGATTTTTATTCTCGACAAATCCACATGAACACAAATCACTATCTGAAATCTTAAATCTGTGGAGAAAGTGCTTCAGCAAGTTGTGTCCGCGGAGACGATTAATTATAACAATCGCTTTTCTATCTAAAAAGACTGTTGAAGAACCAAGATTTCGGTGACGAACGGAAATAGTACTTAAAATAAAGCATTCCTTTGTTGAAAACGCATGCTCTATGATTCAAGGAATTATCATTATCTTTAACATTTGTCTCTGAAAATGTAGATCAAATCTGAATGAGAGACTTCTACTTTGAATAGTAGACTCTCCACGGCGATTTTCTTAGCTAATTCATTACCTTTGTCATTACCTTTAATACTATTGTAAGCCGGAACTCACACCAGTTCTTGTTTTCTTTTTTACACTCGAATAAAAGTTTATTTAATTCTATAATTAAATATAATTGGTGCTTCAATTCCTTCCTCCTATTTAAGAGAACACTTTTAGAATCTGAGAAAATTATAAAGTCAGATAGTCTGAATTGTTAATATGTTTAATAGCTATAAGTAGAGCATAACTTCTCCTCTGCTGAAAATATTGACATCGAGAAATTTGTATCCAATAAAATTGTCATTGCGACAGTTTGCTATTATATATCCAGTTACCGTCGTTACTCACTCTAGAACGAGTCTGTAAAAATTGCCGTATTTTTGATTATTTTCTCTTGGAACAAATTCACGAACTCAATATTTGCGTTTTCTATTTCTTTGATTGAAACACCACTTTTTAAGTCTATATTAATTATATTTATAGTTGATAATTGAAATCGAGTAAATAGAACTTAGGAGAATGAGACTTATATAAGAAATTCGCATAATGAATTACCTCGTCATAAGAACTAATTATTATTATTATAAGAACTAATCATTATAAAGCCTTATTAAAGTTATTTTCATAAATAAAGTGACTGGATAAATTACTGATCTCTTCCAGGATATTTAATAACGGGAAATTTTCCGAGCCAAGATCCTGAGGAGAAATTTATAACTCAAAACTGCGAATCTATATGACAGTATTAATACTTTAATTTCGCTAACAATAATGTTAGTAGGAGCGGATTTCATGTATCCCAAAGTAAGTCGCAAACATCTCAACTGGATTTTTTTTAGTTAAACGCTGCGAACTAGCATGATGATATCAAGAAGCCTTCATACTCTATTTTGACTCTAATTAATTATATAAAATAAGTATAATAGTCGGGTCGACTCCCTATCAAGTTTTGCATTCTCCTAATACAACATATTATAGAATACAGGTATATCGCATTTTTATAGGCATTTTTTAATAATATGAGCAATATGGAGATTTCAATTGAGATGTTTATCCAAAATTAGTCCTAGAAACTTAACATGGGAAGACGGTTTGATAGTAAAATATTCATTCTAATTATTAAGTTATTTGTTGGTAAATTAGACCTATTAAAGATAACTAATTTATATTTCTTAAAGATAACTAATTTACATTTCGGTGATAGGTGTAGATTTTTATTAGCTAGTTCAACAGACAGATTGTTTACTTGTTTTTCTAACACCTCTTGCATCGATCCAACTACAAATGCGAATAATGCAGATCGTCTGCGAATTTCAGAATCTTAACTTCTGGAGCGACCAGCTCCAATTTGTTAATATAAATTGTAAACAGAGTGGGGCTTAAAATGCTACCTTGCAGGAGAAAGTGAGGCGACTAATATTACCCAGTTGATACGATAAATTGGATTTGTCTCACTGATATTAAGTTGTATATAAAGACTAATAGGTTGCTAGATAATTTTAAATCAATAAGATCTTTAATCAGACTTTCAGGGTCCACATTATCGTATGTGCCTTTTATATCTAAGAAAACTACAGCTACGTGATTTCTTTTTATAAAATTGTTTTTCAATTTCTGATATTAACAAAGCCAAATTATCAACGCTAGATCTATTCATTATAAATCCAAATTGGGAGTTGTTAATTAGTTGTTTATGTTCGAACCATCAAATTAACCTGGTTGATCCTTCTCTTAAGGAACTTCAGAAAACAGAAGGACATGCAGATTAGTATAACTTTGTTGCTGTTTGCTTTAGAAAATAATAGATAGTTACTCCTCTGGAAAAACTCCTGTACACAGTATATATCGTTGTATATATGTTTAAGAGGATTCTTTTAACGAATTCTGGTAGTGCATTTATAATCTTGTAGTCGATCAAATCAAAACCAGGAGCCGAATTTTCATTTTTATTATCTAAGGCAATGAAAAGTTCCACATTAATCAAAAGGAGAAAGTAGCCAAAACCAAGTAGTCAAAACAAGAAAATAGTTATCTTGATATTAGTAGTTAATATTGGGAAAGTTATATTTTAAGTCAGAAGAGCAAATCTCCTCAATACATTTATTCATGAAATCAATAATGACTTTGTTATTTTCAAAGAAACTAGTTGTAGAGAACTTGTTATTGAAACATTTGATTTTATTAAAAACGTAACTGCTCTTACTGTTTTAGTTAAGTGATCCACAAAATTTTTTGAAGGAGTTTTTTTTCATTCTTTAAAAATAACTTTGGTCTCAACTTCTACTTTTTTATATTCTAGAAATTCAACTCTGAATTTAAATTGAAGGGATAGTCATTTAGCCTTTTTATTCTTACTACTTTTTGGTATTTTTTATTCCACCAGATAGCTGAAATTCTTTTTTTGCCCTTGTTGTGTTTATAACTCTGATTGTTTTTTTGTTGATCTTTTTCTTGGGTAACGAAAATTCTATACTTTTATTAAATGAACGGATTAGAAAAGAGTATCTATCGCAAGCTTGGAAATTAAAAAAGTCAATAGAATTGAAAGAGTTACTATTAGCGTCCCAGAATTCGAAAATTTAGACCAATCTACCTTTCTTAGGTTTATTTTTTTTCCGGGTTTAGGGATAAATTCAGCTGTAGTCCACAAGAATAGAATTGAATAGTGATCACTTCTCCAGTTATCAGACTCAGTCGACCATTCACAGTCAAGGACAATTGAAGACGACGCGATAGTCAGTTCGATACAAACGTTAGGTCCTGAATGAGTATAATTACCATTATTCAAAATAATGAAATCCTTCTGATCAATAAAATTGTAGCTAACATAAATATGTATAAATATTCATGAACATATATAATCATATAAATATGTTCATATATGTTTATACGTTTCCCTTTCTTTTGTAAAATTACTTTTTAATGTATTAGGTATACAACTTTGCTTCCGCCGTTTTTTCCGAAATTCGAAGCTTTATTGTAAAAAACTGGTTATACATTTATGATTCAAAGTATTGTCCATCGCTGGCCACTACTTTCTCCCATCTTTCGGGTATCCCGCGACGAATCCCGCGTCGAAAAAACTGGTCTTTTGAGGCTATCCACGAATCGATCCAATTTTTTACTTCTTCATAAGACCGGAAGTGCTGGTCAGCCAGGCCGTGTGCCATTGATCGAAACAAATGATAGTCAGAGGGAGCAACGTCTAGAGAATACGGCGGGTGAGGTAGGACTTCCCATTTCAACGTTTCCAAGTATGTCTTGACCACTTTCGCAACATGGGGGCGAGCATTGTCATGCTGCAAAATCACTTTATCGTGTCTCTCGTTGCATTGCGGCCGTTTGTCTTTCAATGTTCGGCTCAAACGCATCAAATGCGTTCGATACCGATCGCCTGTGATTGTTTCAGTCGGTTTTAAAAGTTCATAATACACTACGCCGAACTGGTCCCACCAAATACAGAGCATGACCTTGGACGTCAAAATCATCATTCTTGAAGCGTTGAAACCACTCACGACACGTTCTTTCACTAATAGCGGCCTCACCATTCACTAATAGTGGCCATAAGTATTTGAGAGCATTCGATAAGCCTCAGCCGCAGATTTCTTCATATTGAAGCAAAAAATTAAAACCTCCCGCAAGTGATGAGAATTTGGCTCGTAAACTGACATTTTCGATCGAGAATAACTTTAAGATGCAGACACTAATCGACTAATGTTTCTATGGGGTTATGTTGACAGATGCCCAAGTTTATTATATGACGTCTATGATCTATTTATTTCGACTATCACTTACCGCTAAAGCCATCTATAGGAAAACGGCGGAAGCAAAGTTGTACACCTAATAATAGAAATAATAATAGTAATGTGAAAACATTAAAAATAATTAAAAGAGCAATTTTAACACTTATTATATTTGTGTAAAAAAAAATCAAGTTTGAAGAAATGTAAAAAATTATTTACATACAAAAATTATTTACATATAATTATATATAAAATTATGCATAATTGTGAACAATTTTTTTTATATTTTTCCAAACATGTTTTCTTCTAAAACAAACAATGAGAAAAATATTTTTTAAATTATTTTTTATGTTTTCACATTATTATTATTATTTGCATTACACAGAAAAGTAATTTTACATTAGAAAAAGGGATGAACATTATATGGACATATTTCATATATAATTATATATGTTTATGAATATTTATGTACGTTTATACATATTCATGCATGAAATATTTTCTACATTGCATTTTTTTTCACGAATAAGAAGAGATAATATTTAGTCTTATGTCGTTCTATAAAAACTTAAAAACTTATTTTTACCTAAATTTTAGAAATATAATTGCGCCTCGTTTAGCAATTATTTCTTTTGGTTGGTGCATGTAAGGAAATAAGCTATGAAGTAACATATAATGAACATAAAATATTGTATATGCAGCGCTCAATGCATGAATGAATTTTAACATACATCAGAGCAGGCATGACTGTGTAGATGTTATTCAAGAAATCGAGTATCGTGTGATCCATCTTTATTATTCGGATTTTCAATTCAATCTGAAGCATTAAAGTTTGACTAAACTAACTAACGGCGTACAATTATATTTCTAAAATAAATTCTAAAATAAATATTTTAAATAAAAGTATGCGCGTATATGTATTATTTCAACATATAACTTTAATTATTCAAGTGGCGTTTTATATTTAGATAATATACTCACATAAAACGATCTTAATTTCAATCTTATTATTGTTGATACTTTTAATTTGTAAATATAATTTATTTAAAGACTCGAATAGTACATTTAATTTAACAAACACTCTTTCATTAAGACAAATTTGTTGTACCTCATGCAGTACAACAACAATATTATAATAATATTATATAATAACAAATTGTAGAAAATAAATTCTTTGTAATTATAAATAATACCTATATTGCTAAAAATAACAATATTATTTTTAATATTATATAATGATACGATCATTTCGAATAAATTTATTTTAAATTTTTTATTCCTTTGATAGGACTATAAATAATTTTTTTATATATGTCATATAATGTAATTATTACTATTATAAAGAGACTAAAATATTGTAAATTATATTCTAATATATATATATATTTATATACATTCCTTACGCTATTAAAAGTAATAAGTAATTATTCTTTAAAACTTTACATAAATCATAAACATAAATTGAGATTTTCTTATGGAGAATCTAGAGTTTTCCATATTGTGTACAATGTGTTGAATTCCACATCCAGAATTCTATTATATATTAATTTTTTTAAAAAATTTTGAGTAATTTGATAAAAAATCAGTACTTGACAACTCGAGTAGCACAATTCATTGGCGAAACATTAGTTAAATATTGGCATACATTGGAGATGTAGTGAGCCAATATGCACCAATGAATTGTACTACTAGAGTAAGATATATATGTATAGAAATATATTTCGTACAACAAAAGAGATAAAATGTTTATTTTTAAATCTCTCCCGCTTGATTAAGGTACTCCATATCCAAAAAAATCAAAAGATTCCGTTCCTGATATAGTACACAAATATAGTAACGTGACAATTTTAATATTTTTTTATGGTTTATGGTTTATGTTCTTATCGGGAAAGAGCTCTTCGTAAGTAAATTGTTTAACTATATTATTAGAAATCAAGATAATCCGTCTGGAGATCTCCGCTTCTATAACTGGTTTAAGAATTTTAATAATCTCTTGTCGATTGTTGCCTACAAAATTCTTAATAATTTCATAGAATTGTGCTAAATCCGAATTGTCCACGTCATATTTAATGTTATAATTTTTGAAATCAATATTGATCTTCAGTTTTGATAAATATATATATTTTTTGTTGTCTCTAGTTGTCAGATTTATATCTATATCTGCTTTTGCTCCTACGTTATCTGCAAATTATAATATAATATTTGCGATGAAGGTATAAAAATTTAAATATTAAATTAAATATTAAAAAGTTAACTTAAGTATTAAAAAATTAAATTAAATAAATATTAAAGTTCCTTTTTGTTTTATTTTTAATACATTGATGATACTCTTTGCACACCTAAGATTAAGTAAATTAGTCCCTTGTAGGCAATAGGCACCAATAAACGTACGTTAAAATCATAAGTGGTATTTATTTTGATTTGTTTGAATACTATTTCAGCTTCGAAGTGGAGTCTATCGATATCTGCGTAAAAGGATTTTATGGTAAAATCACACATTCCCATTACTTTTGCATCTCTAATGTAAATTTTGGCGTTAGGCCCGTCTATAATGAGTAATTCATCAAAAGTATACGGATTTCCTGACGGAATGCCCAATTCTGGAATTCCATCGCAGAGCCTTCCTTTCAAATTATCGATGTTATTTACGATACACTGATCAAGATTCGGGTCTCTACGGCTGCACACTTGAATGTAGGAGGCTATAAAGAGTTTACATAATTTTCCTTAATTAAACACTTTTTAGCTAATTACCAGTCACATAAATATAAAAAAATCATAATGTAACGAAACAAGTATAACATTCACAGATGCACAATGAGTACATAGGCTCAAATTTGATTGGCTGTTTTCAGTGTTACTATTACCATAAAGTTATTAATAATATTTATTACCATTATGCGCAATGTTACACCTGTTTTTATTATTTTGCATCATGTGTAAAAAAAATATGTTTCAAAATAATGTACAATCTGCAGCACAATATTATTTTAATACCTTCATTATGAAACAGTTATAAAATAAAATATAATCTTAATATAATCTTTAAAAATTTAGTGTACAAAGCCTTTTTTAACAATTTAAGAAAGAACGAGAAAAAAGAAAAAAGGGAAAAAGGAAGGAAAAAATGCAGGATGATAATTAATAAAATAAGTAGGTAAAAGATTTATAAATATCATCGTAGAATTTTCATTTAACATTTCTATTATATAGTTTAGGTATCAAAAAATATTCCGTATTATGTTTCTTTTAATTTGTCGACACTAAATCTGTTACAAGCGACTGCACTTAATAGTCCAAGCCCAAAGTCCAAGTCTACAAGATACATAAGTTATTATATATCGCGGAAATATTATAAAAATGTTCTTATGTTGTCATTCCATAAAATTCGTATATAAATGTTCGACAAGCAATTCCTGTAGAAGTTAATACCATTGTGCTTTGATTAATTATCCAAGGACTCTGACGAAAATGGCTTCATTTCATCTGAAATTCTTTTTTGCACACATGTCCTTCGCATTATTACTATCTAACGCATATCTCTCAAGCAATGCATGTACTAGATACGCAATTTACATTGCTAATATATTGTACTATATAATAATTATTGTCGTAATGTATTTTTACATCTTAAATTAAAATTATTAAAAATCTTTTATTTAACATTAAGATAAAGTACTTAATTTGAAAATATTTTATTCGTTTGAATTTTTAAGTTGTGGACTGAGAAAAAAATTATAATAACTCTCTTTTCAATGATATAAGATCTTGCATATACAGTAATAAAGACTAATAAATATCTGTCATTTACTTACGTATTTCCGCCCCAATATGTACTGTTATAAGTGCAAGAATAAAAATAACAGCAAACATGTTTTAAATTAAAGTGTTCCTTTTGTGAAATAATACTTTCTAGAATTACAATATTATATAACGATCTTATTAGATGTATGACAAAGGCCAAGAACAAGACTGATTTATGCAACTCGTCAAGCTTATATATATATGGAACTGGTGTAAGTTTCTAGGATCAAAGATAGATAGCGCTGAAATCTAAACAGATAAAATTTTTCAATTTTTTTACATTTGCATTATTAGACAACTTGTATTTAAATTTACATGTGACACCCTAAATATTTCTAATATAATATAATATGCGAGATCTATGAGCATATTATATTTGAATATGTGAATGTGTCAATCTTGATTCCAAAGGTATCGAAGGTATCGAAAATAATTTTAAGGATAAATTACATCACGATTAATAACAAATTATGTCACGGCAAAAAATGGATACAAAGAATTAAATACTTTTTTCGCTAAAAATCTAGCTCAGTCATCTGTCGTAGCATTGATGAAATAGCTTGCTGTTAATCATACACTAATAGCCGTAGCACAAACTTTTTTGCATAACATATAACACATAGTGCAAAAGAAAATCAATCAATCAAAATTCCTCTTTTCTACGGAATAGAAGGAAAGGAAGGATTCTAATTGATTGATTCTCTTATGTACAGATTCGACTTCAACTATTCGACTATTGGTAATGGATTCTGCAAATCGACAAAAAAAAATTTTTGCGAAAAATGGTAATTAATGATAAAAACATAGATATATTATATTAACCCTAATAAAATAATTAAAAAATTAAAATTAAATAAACTCAAAAAGCAGTAATTAAACTGCAGGACAGTTTTCTTCGATAGCATAACATCTATGGTCATAAAATTCTTTTCTACATTTAATGGGATCAGAAGAACGCTCTATTAAATGTAAGTTTCTCAAATCGAGCGAAACGATTACTACAGTGCACTCTAATTAATTATACTGTTTGACTAAAGAAATTCATATAAAAAGGCTTTGAACTTGGAAAGGAAATCGAAAAATTATTTTGCTTTGTGACACATGGCTCGGCCACATGTTACTTTCGCGACTAGAAATATTTTATTAGAACTAGAATTGAAAGTCCAACGTATAAATCCAAATGTATAAGTCCATTCCAATTTTTACCTATTTCAATTAATGCTGAACTGTATATTTTTCTATTATACGATTTAAAAATAAAGCTAAAGTAAGGAGACAGGTTGATGATTTTATTGTATCAAAAGATTTATCTTTCTTCATTCTAGAAATTCATTTGTTGCTTAAAAGATGATTTAAAATTATACACGACAATATACACGAATGAAGGAAAATACTTTGATTAAAAAAGTATCTTGTTTTTTTTTAATTTAAATGAGCGAGAAAGAGAGAGAGAGAGAGAGAGAGAGAGAGAGAGAGAGAGAGAGAGAGAGAAAAATCACTTAGAATCCTAAAAACTTATGATATATATGTATATCTTCAAAAGTATTACTTCAAAAATTAATCTTTTTTTTCTTTTTTCTGTTTATGACAATTAATAATTCAAAGAAAAGATCATGATTGTATTCATGTCAATTGCATATACTTATTAATAGTATTTTCTTTCACAGAAAATAAAAATAAGCCTTTTTAAGACATAATAATTAACACATGCAACATATATATGTAATAAATAAATATTCTATATAATATTTAAATAAAAGAACCTCATATACACACACACACACACACAACACACGCGTGCGCGCGCGCACGCACACACCTAAAAATTTATATTATTAATAAAATAATAATTATATTCAATTAATTATACAAATATACAATTTTATAAATAAATTGACATACAATTTCAGAAATGTTATATATAATAGCAATACTAAAAATAAAATCGCAAAAGTAAATCTAAAAAATTGGATCTATGTACATTTGTAAAAAAAACTGTGTTTATAGTTTCTCGTTAGTTTATAAATCAATTTGCAAATACCTCTTAATTCTAACTGTGTTACAGGTTTTGACGTTATCTTTGAAGAATTAAAAACCTTTCCGTATTTTGTATGTTTTAGATAATTTTACAATATTATTCAAAATAATATCAAGAATAAAACAAGGTGAACAATTTATTTTATATTTTTTTGTAAGACAGTTTCCACAAAATCTGTAAATGCTAAAATTGGAAACTTTTTTCCAATCATTATGTGCGATGAATGTAGATAGTAATAATATGGCCAGTAACAATTATTTATCATACATCTAAAATCTTTGAAATACGATGTCGTAATTGTGTATAGTTTTGTATATAATGTTTATAATGTATAGTCTTAAAACGTTCAAAGTTTATTAATATATGATGATTAGTAAAAACCAATGCTTTTTTTTACTCTTGCTTATTGTACGCCGTAAACTCACATTCTGTACTGTAATAAAATTAATGTGAAAATGTAATAACATTTTCATAGCTGTTTTAAAAAATTATCACAGTTTCATCAAAATTTTTATCAATATCATCATTTTACGAATGAATTTTGATGAAGTTTTGGTAATTTTTTAGAACAGCCATGAAACTGGCCAAAAATGTTATTTTATCGATACGAAACTCTATTTATCTTGAAAATTTGACATGCTATGCAAATTCTGCGGATTCATTAGCGTGCAAAAATATATTATGGAAAACTTATACTAAGGCCCAGTTTCACAATTCATAGTTAACTTTTAAAGTGAATAATGTTATATTGACCTACACATCAATTTATAATTTCAAACATCGACGAAGACACACGTCTAATCGATAAATTTTATAATTTGTAGTTTTAATTGTGCGTAACAGAATGGAGGTAAGTTATTGGTACAACCGGTGAGTTATTTTAAATTGAATGAATAAAACGCAGTATTGTTAACATAGAATGTAAGATTTAGATCTTACCAACTTTTGACTAGTTAAGAAGAGCCATTTATACATGATCAAATGGAGAATTACTCGGGGTTTGCCAATGCGCTTACAGTAATAGTTAACTTAAATTTTAATTTTTGAATTCTTATGCTGAATATAATAACATGAAAATAGCTGGAAAAAGCTCCAAAATGTCGGAAATATACATATATACATACACTCAAGGTTCTTCGATTCTTTTCCTCGGAAATTTTTACTGAAAAATAATCACTTTTCTAATTAATGTTCTCATAGTCAATTAACGACATGACTAACTTTACGTCCATTTACTAAATTTGACATAAAGATGAAATAACCTGAATTTTTGGAAGTTTTAAAAAAATAACCGAGAGAAAAAAACAAAGTTTTTTGATGTACAGATAAAGAATAAAAAAGAATTGTTAATATACATTAATAATAACTGTGTATTAACTCTTAATTATCTGGTTTTTATTGTAATTTTGTTTTTAATATTGAGAATTCGATTAATTTATACTCTTACTAAATTAATTTGTGATATTACTATAATAGTTCAATTACGTTTATAAATCCGAAAAATATATTATTCTTTCCATTCAAAATCTACTATTCTTTCCCTTCAAAATCCATTTTTGAATCGACAGCGATATTTTTACGTCGAGATATATAATTGAAATTGAAGCAAACCATTTTTTCAAACCGTCAAATAATATAAACACAATATATAAAATGTTAAGAAATTTCTCTTGTAATATTTTTTTGTGAGCTAAATCTTCATTTTGCTTCAAAAAATGTCTAATATAATTTATCTTTTAAATGATATCCTTACTCTATTAATATACACTAAGTTTCTCTATTAATATACACTAAGTTTATCTTAACTCGAGATTTTTTGATATTTGATGTTTTTCTAATTATTCTGTTAATGTGATTAATTGTTTCTTTTGAAACATGGCTTAAAAATCACATTAAACATATTTTTAGGCAAAATGAAGATTTAGCGCACAAAAAACTATTACAGGAGAAAATGTAATCTAACACACATACCAGGTATGTAAATATCAAACTGGAATTTTTTTATAGAAATTTATAGAAACACGTTTATTGCATGAAAATGATAAAAAATATTTTATTCGAAGTATTGCCCATCGGTAGCTATACATTTTTTCCATCTGTTTGACAATTTGTGGATGCCACGCCAAAAAAATTGTTGCTCTTTTGAGCCAAACCAGTCATCTAGCCATTTTCGTACATCTTCGTAGTGAAGCGTTGCTAAGCAAGTGCGTGTCCCGATAACAAATAAGTGATAATCGGACGGAGCCAAGTCTGGTGAATAAGCCGCATGCGAAAGTATTTCCCAACCAAATGCCTTAATTATTTCCTTGACCAGTTTTGTAATGTGTGTGTAATGATACATTATCATGAAGTAAAATCATCTTTGTGTTGTCTTTTTTGATATTCCGGTCGTTTTTCACAAAGCTTGATTCAAATTGATTATTTGTTGTCGGTAACGTTCAGTATTAATGGTTTCGCCAGGTTTTAGCAGCTCATAATAGATCACACCTTTCTGATCCCACCAAACACAGAGCATCTTCCGTCCATAGCGATTTGGCCTTGCAGTCGATGTTGATGGTTCGCATGGAGTTACCCATGATCTTTTACGCTTAGGATTCTCAAAATATATCCACTTTTCATCGTCAGTCACAATTTGATGGAGAAATGACTTTCTTTTGTACCTGGCGAGCAACATTTCGCAAGTGGTTTTTCGGTTTTCCTGCTGTCTTTCAGTTCATGTGGAACCCATTTTCCCATCTTCTGGATCTTTCCCATGGATTTCAAATGTATGGAGACGGCTTCTCGTGTCACATTCAATTGATCCGCGAGTTGTTGGTGAGTTTGAGTCATCCTCTAACAATGCTTGCAATTTGCTGTCTTCAAACTTTTCAGTGATTTTCCACGTTCTTCGTTTCTCACGTCAAAATCGCTTTTGAATTTTTTAAACCACTCAAAGCACTGTGACCAAGAGCATGCTCACCGTAAGCTTCGACAAGCATTCGATGCGATTCTGCAGCAGTTTTCTTCAAATGGTAACAGAAAATCAATGCTGTCCGCAAATCGTAGTTTCCAGGCACAAAATTCGACATGTTCAACGCTATTACAAACTATATTGTTGTATGAAACTTGTATTGTTGTGAGTTGAAAATCTTTATTAGATGTCAGAATAAGGAAATGGCATCAATGGCGCCGTCTACTACATTGACAGCTATGGACATCTATTGGTAAATTCATATTTACATACCTGGTACTTTAAAATACATAATATATTATAAATTATATAATGATATGTAATATCATTATATGTATTATATATAATATGATCTTTCAGTAATTTAACAAATGTTATATGACTGATACGAATAAAATACTACAAATACTTTGAATTTATCCAATTTCCAGTCCTTAAGAATGTATTTGAGGAGACGTTTTTTTATGTCATTCTATTTTTGTTTTACATCTAATAAACAATATGAACAAAATAACAAATAATTTTATTTAATGTCTTCCCGAACATGATTTTGCAGATTGTTCGCGATTGGATCAAAATTGAATGTCACATAATGTTACATTCCTTTTCATGTACGTTTTATTGTATCCATAGCGCCAATTTTTATTACTATTATATTTATTTTATATATATTTTGTATATACATGTAAAAATATGTCAAAAAGTCGTTTATATTACATTGCAGTAATATATTATTTAAGATTTTTTAATATTTGACTTTTCTAATCATCCTGTCGTATTAACGTGATTATTGATATATTTCTGAAAATGTTCAAAGTTGCTGACATAGAGCCAGTATGCTATATTATAAATAATATTATATGTTACATTATTCCTGACACGGTTGTAATATTACATTTAAGTTACATATTGTAGTTTACTGGGTTATTTTTCGAATAATATTTAGATAAATTGCAAAATGCACATGATTATATATATATGGGACAATAGCTATTAACATTTCATTATGTTTATTCAGGTAAAAGCTCTTAGGTAAAGTATTTAACTATAACAATAGAAATCGAGAGAATTCGTTTACTAATTATCTTTTCTAATATTGGCTTAAGATTTTTTAAAACTTCTACATGATTTTGATCAATATAGATATGAATAATAATAATTTCGCGCAAAGCGTTTTGTTCCATGTCTTCCATATCTTTGTAATCCTTTACGACAAGATTTGTCATCTTTGACATGTATGTATGTCTTTTGTCATTTTTTATTATTATTTTAAAATCGGAGCTTTTGCTTTTAAATGATCTGCAAAAACAAACAATTTAATAATAAAATTGATAAAAAGAGATTAGAGAAGCATCCTCCAATTGATCTTAACCTTGACATATGTTGTCAAGGTCATTGAATGATTTCCAACAGATTTCAACCATTGCTTGTTATTAATTAAAAAGTTATTAATAAAAAGTTTGAAAAATAACGTTTTATTTCTGCTATATATAATATTAGAAACTATTTTATATCTTTCCTTGTTTACGTAATGACTTTTCAACGCGAAGTGACTTTCATTCCACCTCCTCTTCTGCTTCAGAGGCGCACAACTTCCACTAAACGTGGAAGTAGGTATCGCTTTTTTGACGTGGAAATCGTGAACCTCCAAGCAGGGGAGGAAGTGAGATGAGAGTCGCTTCGCATGGACAGTTATAAAATATATTTGTAAGTAAGAAATTTTTGTTCTATATAATAAAAAGAGCATTTATATAGTCAAAAAACATTATTTTTGTCAAAAAGGAATGCGGAAATCGCTCGGACTAATAATGCAACACGCAAAGAATAAATCTTTTTTTTTTAAGGCATATCATCTCACAGTCCAGCCTTCACCCTCCAAATCCGAATCCCACCGATTCTCTCTCGTGAGGCCGCGGGTCTACTACTCACAGCGCCGTGTCAAGGAGAGAACAGGTCTGGAGAATGCGCACAATTTAATTTCGCATGCAGTTGTAGAGATAGAAGATCCTCATAACTTGACCGTCCTGAAAAGGCGTCTGCCCCTTATGTCTATAGTACAGATCATGTATTCAGTGCATGAACTTGTTTTCATGGCCCTCGCCAGGCAACTCATGCTTAACATCATAAGAATTGTTTGATTTGACTCGCTTTATAAGAGCCAAGATATTTGGCGCAAAGTTTTTGAGGTCCTATCTAAACTCTTTTAATTGCAATTAAATCATCAATTTTATATTTAGCTGGCTCGCACCTTCTCAAATTATACATTTTACAATGTACTTTTTGTACTTTACGGATTTACTCGTAATTGATCCTGCTCAAACCGTAATCGAAATTCTTCCTCTACAGCATCTCTAACTGTTAAGTCGCCTTTTTGTTTTATCTTAACTCCTGTTAACAGTTTAAATGGGGTCATGTCTATACTTTTATGAAAGAATTCACAGTCTGTAGATACATATTTATACCATTTTGTAGGATCACTTATCGCAAGTTTAGTTAAAATGGGAATAATCGTTCGATTAAGTGTCTCCACTTGTCCATAGTTTGTGGTAGATCAGGAATGGTTGATACTTTCTTCTTTGCAATAATTTTGAAATTCTAAGAAAGAGAACTGCTTCTGTCAGTAATAATACAAGCTGGATTTCGTTTGATTTTGCAACTGCAGCTTTGCGATCACTTCTCTAGATGTCGTGAATTTGATAGAGTACAATCAACAAAACTTGGTGAAGCCATCAATTACAGCTAAAACGTGATTGTATTTTTTGCTGATCAAATCCAACGGTCCCAAGTCTAGATAGTACATATGTAGAGGTGAATCACACTTTAGCTAATGGATTAAGGAAATCTTGTTTACCTGCTTTCTTATTTCTTAAATGTAGAGCACGCAATTCGCTATAACATTTTCAATTTTTTTTGACAATGGAATATAATATTCTTGCTTAATAGTCTTTTCGATACGCTTCACAGAAAAGTGATCCCGATTATAAGTCATTAGAATGATTTCGTTTTGCATACTCTGCGGTGTATGACAAGCAATTCGTAGCCTTAAATTTATACAATACATCATTACGCATAATGTAATCTTCATAGAGTTTCTCTTTTAAAACTTGATGGCCTGCAGCTCCGGATCGCTCCTCTGCGCATTCATAACCTTAATTATACTACTTTCGCTACTAATCGCCATAACGGCTAAGTGTATCTACATGTTTCATTCTAGAACTAATTCTGTGCTCAACGACACGTTGTATGACATTACGTCAAATTCTTCGTTAAGGCCCATCTTGCAATCTTGACATAACTTGGCCTTGCTCAACGTGTTTAAAAGTCTACACCGTCTATTATGATTTTAAAGCACAGACTTAAAAGATAGTGAATCTTTTTAAAACTATTACGGCCAAAACTTCGAGCTCGTAAATAATATATCTAGACTCTGTCTCCGTCGACTTGTGACTCATATAGTATACCGAATATAATTTATTATCTTCCGGGTTCTGCAATAGAATTGTCCCTAAATCGTCTGTACGCATATGTAATTCAGTTTCGAACTTAAGATCGAAGAACTTAAGAAAATCACCAATACTAGTTATTACTTAAATCTGATTTCAGTTGCTGAAATGATTCTCTTTCTCTAGTATTAAATTGAAACAAATTTTCTTTTCTTGGCATGTCACTCAGAGATCTTGCCTTAATCGCGTAGGACTTCATAAATTTCCTGAAATATCCCGATAGACCAAGAAAACTCTGAACGTCTTTAGCGTACGCGGCTCCGGAAGATTCAAAACTGAATTTTACTGAGAAAAGGGTGAACTGCACCGTCCTCTATTACATACCCGAAACATTTAATCCTTGATTGTAATAATTGGCATTTATCCTTATTAATGTCAAGGCAGACACTTACGACTTGAAAAACCATAATCGTCAGATGTCTTCTTCTATATTATATAGGCGCAATTATTATTAAATCCAAATATAACAATAAAATTCCTTCGTTAACTAAAGGCCGAAAAATTTGGTTTATAAATTGTTGAAAAATGGATGACGAATTACACAACCCAAAAGGCACTTTTAGGAATTGATACTGATCCTGACAAGTTACGAACGCAGTATATTTTCGGTTTTGTTTTGCTACGCTCATGTAAAAGAATCCGTTCTTAAAGTTGATCATGCTGAATATGCGTTCCTGTTAATCGATCAATCTGATTCTCGAAGTGGATCCTTAATCATTACTCGATTTAATTTTCTATAATCGACATACAGTCGATGAGTTCTTTTTTCTATAAATACTACAAGGCTCCTATATTCAGAAGGCTCGATTCCTTCGCTTACTCATTTATTTATTTGATTTTCGACAATCTCTCTTTCTTTCAGAGATAATTGCGAAGCTTAAAAAATAAGCATTTCATTCTTCATCTTTGTTATGCTCAATTCGATATAGGTTATTTTAATTTTGTTCGGTTTATAATCTCGCATCATATTTTCCGCAATGTTCCTGACTTCCTTATCGATTATCATTGATACAAATCGCCTCGTCCTTTTCTGACTGCAACTCAATTTGCGAGAGAAAAATGGAAGCACTAGGTTTAGTAATCGTGAGATCATCTTTATTAATTTTCACTTCGGCTTGATTAATTAAGTCAGTGCCTAAAATCACATCGACATTTAAGGCTTCGGAAGGAACATGAAATGTTAACGGAAAATCAACATTATCTATTGTAGCTATCGTTTGAAAATAACCAATCATCTTTACTCGATCTTGCGCGATACCTGTCCAAAGAATTTATAATTCACGTAACTTCGAAATATTAATAGTTTTAAAAACATCTTCACGCATTAAAAAGAGATGACTATCGATGTCTAATAATCGATGTCTAATAATCGATGTCTAAATAACAAAAACTCTTATTTTAAATTATTGTTTAAACATTCGACTTATATCAATTAATTTAACAAGAATATTTGACATTACCTGGGTGCTGTTGGAATCATTTTTATCTG
The DNA here is from genome assembly GCF_001594045.1 of Atta colombica. NCBI lineage: Eukaryota > Metazoa > Arthropoda > Insecta > Hymenoptera > Formicidae > Atta > Atta colombica. The sequence goes on along the minus strand of NW_017259316.1, from coordinate 462,919 downwards.
GATAATTCTTGGTTACATGCTTGAAATTATTACAATGAATACATTTTTTATTCTTATTTTTTTTATTCTCTAAATTTATATCTGTTCGATTTATGTCTGCTTTCACCACAGTTGTAGCAGCGTTCCATCGGCTTTCTAGTGTCTTCTTCTCATCCTTCGCTTGTTCATCTTTGATTGTCTTGTTCGTTATCTCCTTCTTCGGATTACTTTTCATAGTAATAGAATCCCGCTCCTGAATCTTTTCATATATATGAAGATGGGTCGCGTCATCCAATCATTCAACACCTCCTCACTGTAACTCATTTGGCTCCTCTTCCGATTCCTCTTCAATTTCAACATCATCATCGTTTACAAATGATATCAGCGTTTTGATATTCGTGAGCGCCCGTATAATCCTCTATCGCAACTCCTCTTTAGCGCCCGCGTAGCTCAACTCAAAGATGTTGCACATAGATGTCAGATCACCGACTAAGAAAATAGCGGAGTATTCCAATTTTGTGCGAAACTCATTTGAAGCATCACCAAAATCGAAACGTACGTAGAGACTAGCGCGATTTCCGTCTTTTTCAAATAAGTTTATACAGCGCGTATACGGCTGGACACGATGACATTCGTATCTTATCAGCAATTGGCTTAATTTGTTCAAGTGTCTCCATCGTTCACCAATAATGTCAAACAATCTTTAATCTTTCACAAAAGCAATAACGACAAGGGCAATATACAACACAGGCACGACACAAGAGATACACTATCAATGTGACTATGCTCGCATAATGTTCACGCTCGACACTCTTACAACGTTATATATCCAACGTCTTTTTTGCCAAAATGGCTAACTTCTGAAATGTTTTACGTCTTATTATCCTTCTTTCTTCTCTCGTACTTATCTCATCTTTCATCTTTCTCCTTTCGATTTTTGCTTTATTGCTGTCTTTCATTTCGTCTATCCTCTTTTTTTCTCTCGTCTTTATCTCGTCTTTCGTCTTTCTTCTTTCGACTTTTGTCTCGTCTTCCATTTTTCTTCTTTCGTCTTTCTTGTCGTAGCGTTACTGTCATCGTTTTGCTACTCACGAACAAATATGGCCGATCCTTGTACTAAACGCGCGTCCTTTCATCGGAATAGCTACTATCTTGTGGCGTCATATTAATCGTTACTAATATGCAACACATATCGCTTTCGTACCTTATGCAAAATGTCGTTCTCATACCTCGTGCAAAGCGTCGTTCTCGTACCTCTTCTTCGCTCGCCACACTAAAGTCCAGCTTGATCCTAGACGAGTCCCCAAATTATATAGGAATCGTGCGGACCAATAAAGAATAAACTTTTTTTTTAAGACACACGCCTCACAATCCAGCCTTCATCCTCCAAATCCCACCAATTCTTTCTCATGAGACGCGCGGCCTTATTATTCGCGTCAGCACCGTTAGTTAAGGAGAGAACAGGTCTATGGAGCGCGCGCAGTTAAATTTCGCATGCAGTTGTAGAAATAAAAGATCCTCACATTTTTCAAACTTTTCTTGTTAATAACTTTTTAACGAAGGACGAGCGACAGTTAATCTGTTGGAGATCAGAGTCATGACTTTAACAACATATGTCAAGATCAAGATCAGATTGGGGGATGCTCCCCTAAACTGAATTTTTACCTTAAAATTATGTCTGATGTTATATCTTTTGTATTAAAATAAAGTATTAAATATTTATTTTTTAATTAGAAAGTATTTCTTACATATCTGTAGTGAGATAAAATCCTTGTATACATATTTCTTATATACAGTGAGTACATATAATAAATGTGAAAGATGAAAATCAAAAGAGTGTTTGCTCGAATCTGATCAACATCATAGTGGAGATTATCAGTATCTGCATGAAAGTGATTTACTTTGAACTCGCAAAATCTAGCTCTTATTTACGTATTCCTGATATACAATTTGATGGTGCATCAAACTATTTTATCCACAATAAATGATTATTCGATAGAATATCCAATTCTTACAGAGTTTAAATTGTCAATGTTATTACAAAGGAATACAAATTAGTTCGGTTCGTTTTTTTGTGTTTATTTCAAAATAAAATGAATGAACAGATCAATTAAAGTATTGTCCATCGCTGCCGACTACTTTTTCCCATCTCTCCGACAATTTTCGAAATCCATCCCAAAAAAATGACTCGTCTTTGGAGGCGATTCAATTTTGGAACCAATTTTCGATTTGCGAAAGAAGTGAACCAGTGACTTGCTGCATCCTTCGGAACAATCAGTAATCAGAAGGAGCAATGTCCAGAGAAACGGCGGGTGAGGTAAAACATCCCATTTGAGCGTTTTCAAATATTTTTTTACGACATTTTTTTAGCGACATGAGACCAAGTATTGTCATGAAGAAGAATAACTCTATCATGTCTTTGCTCGTATTCCGGTTGTTTTTCTCGCAATGCATGGCTCAAACGAATCAATTGTAGCCGATCGCCTATAATGGAATCGCCAGGTTTCAGCAGCTCATAAACAAGACCCTTTCCCACCAGATACAGAGCATGATCTTCGAACCATGAATGTTCGGCTATGGTATTGATGTTGAGGTCGATGCAACGATTGACCGGGCTTAGCATAGTATTTTTTCTTCTTGGAGTTGTCGTAGATATCCACTTCTCATCTCCAGTCATAATTCGATGCAAAAAATCTTTTCTCTGTTGTCTTTGAATCAGCTGTTCGCAAGTGAAAAATCGCCTTTCAACGTCTTTCAGTTTCAGTTCATAAGACACTCAATTTCCTTGTTTTTGAATCATTCTCATGGCTCTCAATCGTACAGAAACGGCTTGTTGAGTTACCCCCAATGATTCTGCAAGCTTCTCTTGCGTTTGACTCTGATCTTCTTCGAGTAATGCCTCTAATTCTTTGTTTTCGAATTTTGTTGGCTGTCCAGAGCGAGACTTGTCTTCAACGACTTATGTCGTCTCGCGAAGCGATGTAAATATCACCTAAGCGATCGAGCAATAAAATCGTGCAATAATGTTTGCCGATAATGTTAAATTCATTATCGCCGGCGTGTTCGACGATGTCGCTCGGGAGTTTTGGTGATCCGAAGCGAATTCAATCTTTCTTGCCGTAATATCTGATGATCCCGTATTGTACTGGAGAGTTATAGAGTTATCGAGCACGGAAACTGTTACATATTGTCGTCGGCGCTTACCGATCGCGGAGAGCGAGTGAATTTTGATGCTACTTGATTTAACGGCGACTTGATCTTTAGACTGTTTTACACTCGCGCTAACTTTTATTTATTCGGCACTTTCGCGATATGATCTTTGATCGAACACTTATGGCAGATCACGTCGTGGAAGGTACATTTTGCACGTGAGTGTGTCTCGCCACAACCATTAACACTATTCTTGCAGTGGTGGGCTTGTTGCTACCTTCCGACACGGGTTTTCGTTTCGAAATGTTTTTTTTTTTAAACAACAAGACCTTTAGCACTGAAGATTTGAGAATGTTTAATTGGATTTTTCAGCGTTTTTAGACTGAAAAAAACGTTTGTGTGCTTCGATCTCTGCGATGTCGTGGAGTGAAGCGTCTTGATTCTTTTCGATCATGTGGAGAGCGATTCTCTTTAGCTCGTCGTTATCCTTAGAATAGCAGAATGATTGCAACAAAAGAAGAATGAGAAGATTTGTCAACTTACTTATTATTATCTGTCAACTTACAACGATCGAAATCGGCCGCGTGACAATTGATGCAGTCAAGGTTCCGTGATCGGAATCGACTTGTAACGATTTAAAATTTCTATACGATGGTGAGAACTTTGTTTCGGAAAAGTTCTTTCAACGTTTTAATGAGTGCTGGGGCATGCGCGTTAAATCCGTAGGCGCGATGATCTACCAACCTGTCAAATTCCGCTTGAATCGAGCTTGTCTAGCACCAAACGTGTTTGTATTTGAGGTGGCAAACATATTGCTTCCGTGACGATTGTATACTCGTAACGTAGCCATTTTGTGAAAGATTTTATGTCGTCGCAGAACTGTAATGATATTTCTCTGCACGAGCACTTAGATGATTGTAAGTGTCCGAGAGAGACGGTGTGTTAGCTGGTGATTGTTAGTCGCTTCTTAGTCGTTTTGTTGTTGCGTGAATTGACATTGGAGAATGCTGTTAACGCCGGCCGTCAGAACCTCGATCTATTTCGTCATGTCCTTATCCTTGGTTGAAATCACGTTTTCACTTGAAAATCCGAAAAAAAAGATCCGCAATTCCAATTATTGGGAGACGTGAAGCGAGGAAAGCGACCGGAATGCATGATACAATGTAATACAATGTAACACAAGTTTAGTATAATGAAATCGTTTAATGGAAAATAGTATACGTGTCGCGAAGCACCGCTCAGATCCGAGGGCAACGGAAAGACTGCCGGGCCATATGGCGGCAGTGCCATTTGTAGCTCGGCCGAGGTCCCTAATAACGATGCGATAATGATCATATTCATTGGATTCAGAGCGAAAATGTACGCAGTTGATGGCACAAAGGACACTAAAAAAACGGTAGATGTAACGTCATAGCGAACGATGAAGAACTCTATGCGTGTACGGTGATTACATCATCTGAGATAAGTTTCTGGAACATGTGAAAGTTGATTCAAAGAACCTATATTGTTGTTTCGAACACTACAATCAGCCGTTGCAATGGACGCATATCGACGGTCCCGCATTTAAGATAAAGGACTGTAGCGAATATCGCGCGGCGGTTCTGTTGAATTGAGCGATAAATGCGCTTTCTTTCGAGTTACATATTCCGGACTATCAGTTTTGCGGCCTCGGCTTACGAAGCGATTAGTCAGAGATGACGCGGGCATAAATCCACTGGACGCGGCGAGCCAAGAACACGACATTGCGTATTCTCGGAGCAACGATCTCACGCGGCGGACAAGGAATTAGCCGAGAAGGCGTGGAAATGCATTACCACGAGTGATTCGGCTCTGAGCGAGAAAGCCGCCGCTACTATCATTTGGGCAGCCAAGAGCAACATGGGCATGAAAACTGAAGAAGAAGACGACGAGGAAAAAGGCAACGAAAAAGCGGATACTTCCGACGCCGAAACGAGGCAGTGCGTTTCTGCCAATGTTGAGCGCGTTCGGGTCCTTGATCGGAGTTGCCAGCATGGCGAAAGCAATAAACGACAGCAAAACCGCGCGACGTCAGCTCAAAAAGCAGCAACATCACGATCGGAACACGCGATGGAATAGGATTGTGATGGATGCGGACTGTATCTCGTTCCATACAAATACGGACACAGACTGTATTTCGGCCCGTATAAACATGGAGAGCGTAGCAGCAAAAAAAAAAATCACTAAAGGGATGATAAAATATGCCGTCTGGCGCAACTACCAATGTGCAATTGAACGAGTTCGCGAGACGTGTGCGCGTACCATACTTTAGAGATATTTTCATGCGTAACGCGTTACCGAGCGCGTCGAAACGAAAGGCATTGTGAATTTGAACAATGCGACGGAGTCTGGTAATGATTGGATAGCGTACGTGAAGAGAAACAACCGCGCACTTTGACAGTTTTGACCACCCAAGGAACTGATGCGATATTTCGGGAACAGCGCTATGATAGAGTATAATCACACGTCCTATCAGACATACGATCAGAACTTCTGCGGACAGATGTGTGATTCTGCGGTTTCTACAAATGCGCATGAATTTAAAAAGCTTGACGAGGTGCTGTGAAATCTCAATATTAGTCGAATTTTCCTGTTGTTAACACTTATGCTGAGCGGAAAGAGCACCGTCCTCGCGGCGAATATATCTTGATTAAAAAGTTCCCGGAATTCATTCAGAAAATTCACAATACAGTTTTATTCCTCAAAAGTGATATTGTCTTCAAAGTACTCCCCATCGACTGTAACGCTCTTATGCCAGCGCTTGATCCAGCTCATCAAGGTGGTATTCCCGCCAGATTTGAGTGACGGCAATTACGAGCTCGGTCTGGCGATTTTTGAGATTAATTACACAATACCGAACGTGAACGAATCGAATAACAAATTTTATTTCATTAAAGATGCAGAAATTACAATTCTCGAAGGTTCATTTTTGAAACGCGCGATTTTACAGAAAACATTCACGCCGTGACGCATCTGAAACCGTTGATGTAGTACCTGGCAATAACAACAATGATACTGAAGATGAATGATAGTGATGATGAAAAAAACTCGATTATGCTCCGCGCAAACTACAACACGATGAGATGCGAAATTAGATGTGCATACAGAATAAACTTTGGCAAGCCCAACAGCATTGGATCGCTGTTGGGATTCTCATCGAAGTGTATACTGCGGCCGCGAAAATGGCACGAATTCGACGTTGATCAACATAATGAACATAAACGTTATCCGCATAGAATATAACGTGACCATGGGAGCACTGACAAAAGCGCGCACATACACGCGCGCAATACACGAATTTTCGCCGAGGATATAAGATATCGGAGAGACCGACACAGATCATTTACTTGCCGATCATCGCACGGAACATTATGGATTTAATATATATCGTCGACCAGAACGAAGGATTGCTGATTTTTGCAGAGAGGAGATCATCGATTAGATTGCACGTACGATGATGACAGTGATAACATACTTGAGATGTTCGTGCTGAACGGAACGGAGCGCACGGAGAGAGATAACGCATTCTTTACAAGGCACAGTTCGATAACATTCACTCATCCAACTGCATCAGGAAGAAGAAGCTCAGCGCGTCGAACGTTATATTTTTAAAGTCTTTGGGATTCGCGCAACATTTGAGATGACCGATATCCTAAACATTAAAGATGAATCGATCTTCGACGATCGCATCGTCAAGATTGAGACTCACACATACCCGTTTGCCAACGTTCGAATATAGCGACGAGAAGAATATCTATAGAGCAACAGGATCTGTACATACTATTGCACGAAAGCTTTCTATATCGAGGGAAAATTGACGAAGAACAAAGTGATCCATGGTTAACGTGGCATTGGGAAACAATTGCGTTCATATTCGATGAGATTCGATATGAACTCAACAGTGTGGATTGATCATAACAGAAATGTGAGCATAACTAGCACGCTCAAAAAAATTATGTAACAGTGTCATCCGACAGAAGCATGATTCTGTGGAATGTCGACCAGAAGCATGATTCTGGGATGCGCAGATTATTGCGACTGGATACTTTAATTGTGTATGTAATGTACCGCTCTACATACTACTGGAATTTTGCCAAGATTATAAATATGGTGATGATATTAAAAATGGTGATCAATGCTTGTTACGAGTTGATTTTAATACGAGCGCATAACGACAACAATTGTCTGATGGGAGATCTGGCGACAGAGCCAACTCTCGAATTATTCAAAGTATAATGGCGAATGCCACGTATTATTGAGAGAAATAAATAAGCTGTCGATGCTGCATGTTTTGGAGAGCGGGCGATATCTGAGCATGGCTTTTCACTCGTGGGATCTGTACGAGTTTCCGCTCTTTTGCAGAACACAACCAAGCATTCGTGGGCCATCAAGACAGCTACTCGAGAAACCGCGCTGCATCATTTTCGTTATGCAAACAAATCGAAGAAAAATCATATCTTATTATATAAGTCGATTCAACGTTGTAAATTAATCAATGCGAAACTCTACCTGAATTCGGAATGTTATCCGTACGATGACTTGAATCTGGATTTTGATAAAAACAGTTATGTGCGATTCTGTATGCGCATTTCTGCAAGAGCTACTATGGATATAAGTATTTCGAGCCGAGTCTCAGTCTTTATATCTTTTTTATGTAATGGCCTGTTCGTGATCGATTGTTCTAGATAGAACGAATCGGTCAAGAGTGACACCGTGAACGTGCGATTAGACTTTGAATGTAAGGAAAGTGCCAGCAAATACAACAGCCTATTGTCTCATCATACGCGATCGCAGTTCAGTATAATTCATTGATCAATATTGTGCGCAAAATCACCTAAATGCACCTCCGACATAATATAATATAAAATCTATGATACGTCGCAATCGACCGCAGTCTCCTCGACAACATGTCCGTGCCAATGTTCGTGGATCTGCAATGATTCATCGTTAACAAGAAATTTATTTATATTGTGAAAGAAGTGGCGGTATTGAAACAGGAGACCGTTCTCACGCATTACATTTTTACGAGTCCCGTGCCATGAAAATTTTTGACAAGATCCGAGGTCTTGTGCTTCCTGATTGATTGCTTATCATGGATTGCGATAGAAGAACGATAGTCTCATACAACGAGGCGAAACGCTCATAGTGGAGGCTGTATTTAAAGATGATGTTATCATGTACATTAAGAGATGGGAGAAACGAACGTGGCTGTGGATGCTTGCTTCTGAATGAGAGCTGTACATCGAGACCTTGGATGCAATTTATGAAGACATAGAATTTTTAACTAATCTGAATGTTGCTAATATTATATGATGCGGACAACATGTTAAGAATTGCGCGTTACAAAATGTATTGAAAATATATAACTGATAATTGCAAAAGAATTTTTTAAATAAAAGTACGTTAACGTATTTATTATGTTTCTTTTCCCTTTCTTTGTAATACATGTATGAACGTATGCATGAACGTATGTATAAACGTATGTATGAACTCGCGACAAAGAAAATATGAAAAAGAAAGATAACGTATCTCGACATGTTCGCAATTCTTGGAAAGAGGAGGAGGGCCTGCCTCCCCTCTTTGATTTCAGAAGTATTATCATATACGTCCCAATTTACGTGAATGCAATCAGTCTTGCAATACTCGCTTATACGGTTGAAAAAAATATTTCGCCAAAGAGAGCAGCGCATCATACGAAGGAATATAACATGTAAGTTTCAACGTTTTACCACCTGGATCAAAAAATTCCCGGAATTACCATCAGGTGATGCTCTGAATCAGCTGATTTGAGTTCTGTTTTTTTGGTTAGGTTGCCACATCTATCATTGACATTCCCATAAAATTTTATCACCATAGCTTGACATTTGTAAAAGTTACGCCGTCTTGAGTACATCTACCTTTGCACGTATTTTTTACAGTTTTAAAAATGGAGTTGAATTTGCAACAACGAGTTTGTATTAAATTTTGCGTTAAAAATGGATTCAATGGTGTAAAAACCTTGAAAATGTTGGGAAACTGTTTCGGCAGTGACTCTAAAGAGAACAGCCGTTTATGAGTGGCATGAACGCTTCAAAAATGGTCGTGAGTCCATCGAAGATGACAAACGCAGTGGCAGGAACCGATGAAAACATCAATAAAGTGAGAGAAATGTTGATTAATAATCGCAAATTAACTATCAGAGAACTGGCAGAGGACTTAAACATAATGGATCCATTCAGGACATTGGTTAATGGTTTGGGTTTACGCCGTGTTGCTGCAAAGTTGGTCCCGAAGGAACTGAATTTCATGCAAAAAAGGGACCGCATTGTCGCCAAAGACATGATTTCCAAGGCTGAATCTGACCCAACATTCATCAAACGCATCATTACTGGAGACGAAACGTGAGTTTATGAGTACGACGCAATCCAGACATCAGGCGAATGAATGGAAAGCTTCAAATGAACCAAGACCAAAAAAACCACGTCATTTTCAGTCGAAAAAGAAAGCGATGCTCACGGTTTTCATGGATTACAACGGTACATCACGAATTTTTGCCAGAAGGTCAGACAGTTAATAAGGAGTATTATTTGAGCGTTATGAAATGTTTGCGTGAAGCAGTTCGCCAAAAAAGAAAGACAAACTCGTGGATTTTGCACCATGATAACGCACCGTCGCACAGTGCCATCATTATCCGTGAATTTTTTATCAAGAACGAAATGAATACCATTCAACAGCCATCGAATTCACCTGATATGGCTCCCTGCGTTTTTTTCTGTTCGAATCAAAAAACCATTACGCGTTTTAATAGCCGAAAGAAGGAAACCGTAATGGAAAAATCGAAGACGGCTCTGAAGATGGCCGACAATAGAGTTCCAGAAATGTTTCGAGAGCTGGATCAAGTGCTGGCATAAGTGTGTTGCAGTCGATGGGGAGTACTTTGAAGGGGACAATATCACTTTTGATGAATAAAACTTGTATTTTGAATTTTCTGAATGAATTCCGGGAACTTTTTGATCAATGTATACACAAAAGAAACGTTTTTATGTACGTACACAGCATAGAGCATCGCGCGGTGCGTTTACTGAGCAGATATGTTATGATCTGACGGCTACGGGCTACGAGTATTTGGAAATTGGAATCAACGGTCCACCGAGTTACGTCGAGATTGCCCTGGGAGATCATCGCGGACATGAACTGTCGCTGTCTCTCGAAATGTGGAAGTGCCTCTACGAGCAACAAGGAATATTTACAAGATGCTTCGAAACGAATACAAGAATTTTATAAATTTTATAAACTATATAAATTTATGTTGGATGCACGCTGAACAATGCTACGTTCGTACTCGATTCTTTGTCCACATTCTTTGACCGAAACAACATTATGCCATTTGAGTTTGGTATCGATATAACGTTCGAACGATTAGCCCGATACGATCGATGTCAGATATACGCAATTCTCCAACATCGTGTCCGAAAATGTTTATCTTCATATTTGATAGCAATATCTTCAATGGACATCAGCTTGTTAATTGCAAGTTATTAACTTTAATTTTTAATACGTACGAAAAAAAGATTAGTAATTACATGTGAATAAAAAATTTTTCATTCACATCATTATATATAGATGCTTTATTTCCCCGTCCTATGCTATATGTACCTATCCATTGTAAGAAAAAAAAATTGAATAACAAGTATAAAAATAAACGCGCGCAATTCGGAGATAAAAAATTTATCTTTTTTATGCGCACTATTTGGCAACGTTGTAATGCATCGCGATTTTTAATGCATCATCATTTATATCATTATGCGTATTTGGCAACGTCATAATTGTATCAAAATTACAATTACATTGATGATATCATCAGAATATGTTATGATATGTCAAATTTTGAATGTGAAAAGAAAAAAAAGGAGAAGATGACAACGCATGGAGAGAAAGATAGTAAATATGAGTATATCGCGCATGGTGGCGGCGGCGACGGCCCGCAATACATTTTGAGGTGGGTTCGCGACGACAGCGGCGACAGGGTTCTCAATGATACGTGATGTTACATGACGCATGTATCATTGATATCAGTAAACATCGATAGCACTGGGGCTTTCCCTGCGTCTTCTCTCTCTCTCTCTTCCCCAGATCTACAAGTATTCCGCGCCATCCTCAGGTGAACTTGGAGAGAGAATTCCTCTATATACACTGATGTCAATGAACGCCCAGAATGTGGCAAGTCTTCTACGATTTCATGGCCATCTTTAAACAATTTATACCACGCTTATACATACGCTTGTGTTTTCGAGAGAGGAGTCCTCGTAAGCTTTTTGCAACATTTTTAATGCGTTGGCATAAGAAATTTCATTAACAATACAAAATTACAAATACACTTTTTGCTCAACTTTTTTTCATTATAAAACTCGACGAATACTTCTAAGATAAATAATAATAAATAGCTGTCATAAACAAACTAAATGATAGATCACGCTTAAACTCAGCATTAATGTCAAGGACAATTTAGCGAAAAAAAAAATTTGACATTGAATATTAATATCATGTCTTTCAAATGAAAAATTCCGGGTACTTTTTGAGCAGAGGTATTATTATTTGTCATTTTGCTGCAATTTTAGTTTAAGTATATCAATATGCTCCATATCAACTATTTTTAATCTTTTCTACTTTCAACAGCAAATCGAGCAATATATTATTCTAAATATTGGGAGTACAAATTAGTTCGGTCCGTTTTTCTGAAAGATGGTTCCAGCTGTTGTGAATGGTTCATAGTGATTTTGGATTTCAGAGAGGTTAAACATCTGTTAATAATATTCAGTTTATATCACTTTGAATTTCATACAAAAATCTTGATTTTTACTTTTGAAATGTCGAATTTTGTGTTAACTAAGCAGCATTTGTGGGAGATTGATTTTCTGCTTTAATTGGAAGAAAAATGCGACTGAAGCCCATCGAATGTTTGTCGAAGTTTATGATGACACTGCTCCAACTGATAAATCACGTAGGGAATGGTTTCGACGTTTCAAGGATGAAGATTTCGGACTAAATCCCAGATAGTCTTAATTTATGATCCGTACCATTATCAAATTATCTGTGAAGATCACGCACAAAACGCTTGTGTATCGTTATCTAAAAGTGTATCCGCTACGAATTTGCCGCGCATAGTGAGTGCAGTCAATCATGAAGTCGCGCCAGAGCGCGTATCTCGAAAATATCCACCGTTCATCGAATCTATTCGCCGAAGAATTAGGCACATGCCGCGACTTCAAAGCAAAATTTGACTTTGCAAGTGACGCTCACCCTGTGCAATCGCAATGCTGCCAGATTCCGTTCGCCATGGAAAGCCTACTCGACGAGAAACTATCGCGTCTCACCTCAAACGGTATCATTGGGCGAGTAGAAACCTTAAATTAATCATCGTCCATCGTTATCACGAAAAAAAAGAACGGCAAACTCCGCCTGTACATTGATTTTTCAGCAGAAGTTAATAACGTGATTATGGACAAGAAGCATCCGCTGCTTTCAGTAGAAAACATGTCAAAATTGAATGATGCTTTTTCAGCTTACTGATCTCAATGACGTGTTCTTCCAATTAGAGATTAACGAGATTCATCGTGACATAACAACTATTACAACACCGAAAGAGCTTTTTAAATTTAAGCATCTACCTTTTAGAATTAAAATGGCTCTAGCTGTTTGCAGGTGATGGATATTCTCCGATCTCCCCGGAGTATATGCATATTTAGATGACATCGTAATCCTCTCAACAGAAACATGATGATATCCGCTTGCACATTCTACAATGCCTGCAAGATCAAGATTGGAAACTCAGAGCTGAGAAATGCCAATTTGCATGGAAATAAATCAAATACTTCAACTACAAATAAATCAAATACTCCCACGACATTTCAACTGATCTACCAGTGTTATAGCCAACATGCTGAAACCTACCTTTGTTCCAGAAGTGCAGAATTTCCTTGGTATGGTGAAGCATTACGGAAAATTCATTCCTCACCTACACCAGTTAAAGCACCCTCGGAAGAAAGCTCACTCGTAAAACCAATCCTGGGTTTGAAACAAATCTCATGACTCAGCATTCGAACAAATCAAAAAGCCTACATGACTCAGAGTCTCACTGGCACTCTCAATGCACTCAACGCAACTACTTTCAATTGGAGAAAGAGACTCTCGCACTCGTCACAGCCGTTGAGCCATTCCATAAGTTTATTTGGGGAAGAAGATTTACATATACTACAAACGGATCACAAACCCTTCGTAGCGCTACAACGGACAGATCAAAAAATTTGTTAATCGATTTTTTTTTTGATAAAAAACTTTGAGACAAACTGAAGTTAACAACCAAAGAGTGCTTCTACGTTCTGTTTTTCAAGCCATCAAACAAGGCTGAAAAACAAGAGTAAGATTTGGAACACTATAAAAAATGTACGGAAGATCTATCATCGACGATATACTACTCCTTGGCGACAGAGTCGTCCCTAAGAAACTCAGATCGACGATCTTAGCCATCTTTCACAAAGGCCATCCTGGGATATATAGAATCAAACAACTCGCCCGCGAGTATGTGTATTGGAAATTGCGGAAGATATCGAATGTCTCGTTCACTAGTGCGATCCTTGCGCTATGAATCAGAAACTTTCAATAAAAGTACCACTGAATCCACTCCAATACGCCTTATGTTTGGAATGTGTCTAGACTATGCTGGTCTAGTCGACGGCCAATATCTACTCATTTTCGTGGATGCGTTTTCCAAATTCATCAATGTCGCTATCACTACTATTATATCGGCTAATTATACTGTTGATCTTTGTCGAGAATTTTTTTGCAGGTACGGACCTCCAGACATGCTTGTCAGACCATAGAACGCAGTTCATCTCAAAATCTTCGCCATCTTTTACAGGGATATGCAGATCTCTCACTTACTTTCCCCAGTCAATCACTCACAATCTAATGGCCAGGCCGAAAGGATGGTGAATACTAAAGAGAGTAATCACTAAGGACTCATCCAACTGGAAGCAGTAGCTGTAAGATTTTCTTTACAGCTATCGTTACACCCCTTGCTCAAATACCTTCAAGGGAAAGCTCCAGCTTCTTTTTTGGATGCCGTATGAACTCTCCGTTTACCAATTGGTTCCCGAAACCTAATACTTCGAATCTGGTTTCTACGGAACACTTAAATAAATAACAAGACATGTCGAAGCAATTTTCGAAGCATCACGATGTTCGACGCCATTTAACGGTGGGAGACCGTTAGTAGTAGTACTACTAAGAGTAGTAGTATTAAGAATAGAAGGGAACAAGGTATTATTATTAAGACTACATCAAATACTAACTATTCAGGCTCAATGACGGCAAGTTCATATGACCGAATTATTAATCATCCTGGAAAGGGGACTCCTTCGCCCCTGTATTCCTACGTGTCCGGATGACGGTTGGACATTCTATCAGCCCCATCCGTCACAGACTTCTCAGACAAACATTCCTCTCGCTCCGGAGACGGATCATCAACCAGAAGCCTCTCTCATAGCTCCAACTACAACCGACCAAAGTCGAGAACTTTCACCAGATCATCCGACTTCAATCAGGCCCATTCGACATCGAATGACTCCCAGGAGACTTGTACTGGACCCGTCAGCTTACTTTCAATGGTGACTTCCTTGAGGAGAAAGATGTTGGATACTTCGGTCCCTCGGTCGAGTCACAAATGGCCACTCGGCAATCTCTCGTTGCTTCCGGGTTAAGCGGTGCTTCTTGACATGTGTAATACTATGTATATATGAAATACTATGTATTTTCCATTAAACAATTTCATTATACTAAATTCGTGTTACATTGTACCGTGCATTCCCGTCACTTTCCTCATTTCACGCCTCCAATAAGATCATATACACGATTAGCGGCGAGTCATTTCGATCTCTTTATTCAAACAATGCACGTATCGAACGTTATCGTTCGTGCTATGACGTTACTCTTTACACCTTTCGCTTTTTTAGTATTCTTTGTGCCATCCACTCTCACCGTACATTATCGCTCTGAGTCCAATGAATACGGTCATTATCACACCGTTGTTCTTCATCAGGTCGGATACTTTTTTGTTCGCGAGAGGCATATACGTCGTCCGCTTGATAATCGCTCATGTCGAATTTAGCAATATTTTATAGTCTTTTTAAGCATTGTCGCATTCTATATGATAAATAAGACTGTCTATGTCAGTGTACACATGATCTTACATTTGTCGCGATACA
>NW_017259316.1:438839-447430 GCF_001594045.1 Atta colombica | reverse complement strand
ATATATATATATATATACCTACATAAATCGGTTTGTTGAACTTTACCTTGAGTTTGCACAGTTCGATCAAATTTTCCACAAAAAATTACGACTGTAGAAATTTGGCTTCGCAATCATTGCCTCCGTGCCGTATCGTCCCATTTGTTAATTTTATATTTACGTTATTTCGAACGTTTTCCATAGTTTTGCCGAATATGCGTTGTTCATTAGTTTATACAAATTTTTCTCGAAATCATTTTTCGCGCGCGTTCTGAAATTTATATTGAGTTCAATATAATCACGGAGTCAGGTGGATTGGGCGAATTGTAACACCCGGTGGATTTTTGTTACGCAAAGACCGTGATGAGTACATTGCTGCAGATATGACGTAATGCTGTTTATTGTACAGCATCGCGAGAAATTTATTCTCGTACTTGCCAGTACGCGCATCGGATAGAAAGATCAGTATAGATTCTGCGGATACTCGAGAGTGGCTAATAGATTATACCATTAAAAAATTTACTATTGAAAAATTTACTATACTATGACTATTCCGGAAAAAGAATTTTTTATAGCACTAGAATTAATACTTAACTCGACGTATTTCACTTTTAATGGGGAAATATACAAACAAAACTTTAGCACACCAATGGGATCGCATTTATCTCCTATTATAGCAGATTTAATCATGCAAGATTTAGAGATAGCTAAAACAATAGCAATGTTAGGCTTTCAATTAGGCTCTTCAGATGTTGATGATATCGTATGGCAGTCCCGTCTGATTGATTTTATTTTGACAACTTTTAATTCGTTTCATCTGAGATTGCAATTCATCTTGGAAATAGGAGGCAATAATATTAATTTCTTGGGTGTAACCATTATTAATAACAATAACTATTCGAACATTGTACTGAATTTTCACTTCGATTGAGAGAACGTCCAAATTTTAGACAAGGAGAAATTTTTGAACAAAAGATTGATTTCAGAAATAGCATTCATACATATGCAAAGGATTGGCCATAATTTACGTTCAAATATAGAAGGTTTGCATCATACCTATGCAGCGATGCTTGAAAATTTCTTCTGTTGACTATTGTACTAATTTTAGAAATCTTCTTAGATTTATAATTTACTAATTTATTTTGACAAAACTTCATTGGTTGACGAAAATGTAACAATTCTAATGAAATATGTTATATATTTTTCTTTTTTTTTATTTTTATTATATAATTCTTTATTTTACAATTTTAATAATTTAGACAGTTTTTAATTCTAATATAATAATTCTAATACAATAATTTAATTCTAATACAATAATTTATTGCGGTTTTTATTGATTTAACTTAACACCTATACACATGTGTTTTGTTCGTATTTGCAAATTTGCCTTAATGTTTATTGTGTGACCTCTTACTTCGAGAATAATTCATCTGAGTGACACGTCGTACACGAACGTGTGTTCTAAAAATGTGTAATCTTTATATTTGATTTTAATGATTATACTTTTTAAGTTTTAATATGTTCAACAAAGCTTCATTGCAATGCTTCATTTTCCGTAAGTCATTTGAATTGTTTATACGTATCACTTTAATAAAATTTGTTTTTAATAAAAGTCAGATTAACAACACTGCATTTTTGTCAATTTGCGAATGACTAGGCATTATGGACATATGAGCTAAACTTGTATCATTCTTGCTGAGGAGGATTCCAAAGAGAGTCGAAATGTTGAAAATAAAGAAGATATTAATCCAATATCTGATCATTGTTATTCATTAAATAATTGTGCCGTTTATCATTGCTGAATCTCATTAGTGTATTATATTTATTTTTTTGTATTGTTTAAAATTCGAAAGTTTTAATATAATTATTGTTATTGTTCTAGGAGGAGCTCGTCACAAGAAATGTTAGAATTGTGTTCTATTTTGCAAGAATTCGATTTATTTAAAAATTTGACAATCTCATTGAAAATTGTAGCAGATATGTTCACAGCTTCATTTATCTTCAATTGCGAATATTATTCCTCCGGCTAAGCCGAAAATAGAATAATTTCCAAAGTGAGAACGGTGGAGTTTGTATGCTCAGACGATTAGCCTAAAGGAATTAAGAGCATCAGATTATTTAAATTATTATTAAAGTTTTCTTTTTAGAATCTTAATCATTTTAAACACAAATAAGAAGGGGAATAAAGCCATATTTTAACAATATACATTTTTATTAATTAATCAGTGATGTTACACAATTGGCTTTTTTCGAGACATTCTTCAATCCAATCGTATCTAATTTCTACATTAGATGTTTGCTTATATACTTTTTTGTTATAGCACTTGTCTCACCATCTTCTACGAAGATGCGTGACTGAATCGTCAAGGCTATATCCTTACATCTGCCAAATGGAATTTATATATTGTATATATTACAAGTTTGGTCTTCAAAGAATTCAATCATTCCTCTAAATAGGCGATACATCCACGAACAATACTGTGTCCACTCTTCTCATTTGTTCAGTGGTTAATTCATCGTCTGTAAACTTAAGAATTTGTGAAATTAGATTATTATATATAATAATGTACACAAATATGTTATTACATTATCTGTACACAAATATATTATTACATTATCTGATTATTATATTATCGTCGAAATCACTTGTTCTTTACTTCATTTGCAATCTTGCTCCAACGAATTTTTAAGAAAGCAACTATTATGTATCACACGATGAACTTTTTTGCGTTTTTTTTATTTATTGACTCTCAATGTTTCATTTAATAAAATTATTATTTCATTACTACTATGAATTTTTCGACGACCAATTTAACTATTTTAATTTACTAACTTGCAACATTATGATAAGGGGAAAAAAGGAGAATTTCATTACGAAGCAATATTTTATAGATTTCCAATAATTTTATAATTATAATGTATTTACTGTAACATTAGAGAATGACCTGATCAGCCTCGAAACGTTATTTTTATTTTTATGTTTTTAAATTAAATGTTCTTTATTACAATTGGCTCTTAGCCCTTCAATTGTTCTATTTTTTCTTACAGAGCCTTATTATTACTTATTACACATATATATATTTATAATAATAAATTTTAATTCAAGTACCTCAGTCAATTTTTCAATCTTATCAAATGAATCCTTCAGACTCTATTCATCTGCTTCAATAAAAAAATGATCACCCTATCGCAATCTTTTACAGAATCCATAATTGTAAATAATAACAAATTATTAAATAATATGTGAGCACGTCAGAAATGAACTCTGCTGTAATAATTTGTATTAAATACGTAATGGAGATGTGTTTTATACTTATGTATATTCTGAATATGCTCCTTATAACAAATGATTTATCGCAACTTGTGATGCTCTACTTCCTTGATTGATTTTCATGCTCTCGGTCTTTTATCAGTTGTATTTCATGCCATTGGTGATGAAGAAAATATTTTAAGAAAATATTTTATAATTTAAAGAAAAATTAATTTTAATTTCTTTTTATTAATTATTTTTCATTTTTTTGTATTTATTTTTTATTTTATTTGTGTATTTAAATATACATTATATTTATTTAAATATTATATATTGCCGATAAAACATGTATCTCAAGTCCTCATCCAGGACCTGATTAAATTATTTACTTTCAGTTGTATTATAATTAGCTCGATTTTGTAATAATGAGGACCTAATCGGGATGGCCTTAACAAGGCATGCCTTAAAATATCCAGTCAGGTCCTTATGATATTGTTACGTCTGACTCGTGGAGACGTTCTTGCGAACGCGTTCACACACTCCCGCCTGCAGAAATGAACAACACAGATATAATAGAAAGAAGAAAATGAATATATTTTGAAATAGACACAGAACACACGTAAGCTCAGAGCACACGAAAGATGATAAAATCAGCAGATCGAGAGACGCGTCTGAGCGCAGCGATGACTCAAATCTGCCGATTTTGTTTAATAATAGAGTAGCTCGTTGCTGGGCAATGCGTTCTTTGGAACTTCGCGAGCGGCGAACTACGGTGTCGGCATGAGCGGCACAATGTATATCGAGCCAATTTCTAGTTGTGGCAACACTACATGTTCTGATCAAAACCTGCTTACCCTATAACCCTATGAAAATTTGCGTTGGTAATTGTTATTTTCCGATAAGACATGTATATCAAATTCTCATCAGGATCTGATTAAATTATTTACTACTACTGTACCATAGTCAGCCCGACTTTGTAATTGAGGACCTAATCCTAAGGGATGGTCTTAACAAAGCATATCTTAAAATTACCCGGTCAGGGCCTCATGATATGTCAGGCCATTTTCTCAGGCCAAGTCAGGTAATTTTTGAAGGAGAGCAAGTTAAAGTTAACAAATAAGCGCATAAATTATTTATTGAATGAATTTTGCTAAAGGAAAAAGTTAATTCTTGAGGCTTCCACGGTGCTTTCTATATAAAGATTATCGTTTCGCGGATTTCTTCCGTGGTCAGATCCATTTTTAGAATTCCAATGTTTTATGAACTTTGCAGTCCACTTCATCAGGGTAACCTAATATTGAGCTGTTCCAACAGGCCGTTCCTTTTACTATACCTAATATTAGCTATACTTGTTGGAGTGGTGGGAAGGAAGAAAAGAATTGTAGATGGAGGGGGAGAGATGAGAGAAATTAGTCGATCTTCAATAAGGAAAATGGTTTCCATATTTTATTTATATTGTAACCATTATTTCTATTTAGATTGTTAGGGTATTTTTGTACTTCTACGGCTTCTCTATATTTTCTTGGAAAGTATGAAGACTGATTATTGAAGATAAACCAATTTCCCTCACCTCCCCATAATTTTCTTTTATCCACCCACCATTCCAACAAGTAAAATAAAAAGAACGATTCGGAGGAACAGTTCAGTATCAAGTTACCTCGCCCTGATGTGGACTGCAAGGTTCACGCAACGTTGACATTCCAAGAATGGATCTGGACATGGAGGAAACCTGCGAAATGTAAAACTTAATTGCCTCTTATTAGATATTCAAATTTATACACCTTCATGTCATAATAATTACGTATTGTACACATTATACATATTATGCATATTATATAAAAATGATTAATAAAGTTATGTTATGCATGTTTTCTTTAATTATATGCGCTATATTTTAAATTTTTGGTCTGTAACAACTGATCCATTCCAAATGTCGTTTATTACAAGTGTCATTTAACCTTATATTTTCCATTAATACAAAGATAATCATACTATCAAATTATAAAATATCAAATTATAAATATAATTTCTGTGTTGTTTAAGCATGTAGTTATTGAAAAATTCCTTTGCGATTTATATTTCATTTATTAATTATGAATAAAGAATTCATTAAGAAAACCTATATCAACTATCCCCGATCTTCCCTAGTACATTTGTTTTAATATCTAAGGGGATGTAAGTTTATTATAACATATAGAGGAGACGTATAGAGAAGAGCACGAGCATATGGTGGACAGCACATGAATCTACCAGGCTAGGAAACTCGGATTCGATCCCCGACGGATCCAAGAAATTTTCATGCGCTCGTAACTTCTTTTCAGTGGCAAATCATCAAAAATATTGGATCCAAGAAAATCTCTCAAAACCAGCTCCATCCGGAACTGGCATTAAAGTGTAGAACTACAAGTGTAGATTCTATGAACAACCTGCGTTGTTACAGGCATATGTGCAAAAAGCAGGCCCAGTCCCCGATATTGGAATGTTGCGTAATCGGAATGGAATGGAATAGGAGGGGAGACCGAAGCTAAATGGGCACCAGGGCTAAGCTGGCATTTGAATTTTGAGTTGATAAAAATATATCTTATATATCTTCTCAATTTATATTGTAGATAGTATCTCATGTATCTTCTTTACAAACGATATTTGGTTTAATTTGGTACTGCATGTTATGTTTAGATAGTCAAACGTATTTTAATTTTTCGAGGATTACATCATTTTTTGTGGATGAAATGAAGTTGCAAACACCAAAACTTTTTTTATTGCCGTTTTGTAAGTCTTATAATCACGCTATAAGACGCTAATAATCATTTGACTAAAATTATTTTCTTTGTTATTGAAAATTGCAATTGAAAAAGTGTCCACTTAATCCCGATTTCCCCTACAATTTTTAAAAACTTTGTTAAAAACCTTACACATATTTTTTTCTAAAAATCATTATTCAAAACTATAACAGTCAGCCTTAGTCTCTTCTAAATTTATGCAGAGTGTTCCTTAAGTACATTGCTATCAAGGAGATAATTCTTTGATTTAATTTGAGTAAAAAAATTTATGTAAACAATACAATGAATGTTTGATGACATGGTGCATTGAGGATATTGTCACGAGTAATTGCTAATTGCACAAGTAACAATTACGCCACGAACGTGCAAGAAATATAAAAATTAAATAAATGATTGTCAAAACCAATTTATTTAATAATATACTCAAAGTTACTTTTAAATAATTAATATAAAAGAAGATCCTGAACGAATATAAATTGCAAACTTAAGAAATGCGGACTCAGAAGAACGGAACCTGTCCTCATCCGATACACGGAAAGCTCAAGGATGAACCGAAAAATATAGAATATAAGCGGACGCGGTTGTCGATCAGAAATTTGAAAGAAACTTGTCGCGTCTTTGCCCGTCGTTTAAACGAACAGTTGTAACAGTGTCTACCGCGTGGATAGTGCTAAGTGGAATTGTAATAAAATAATCACTGTTATGTGTAAAGTTAAATATATTCTATTTAAAAGATTATAAGGCTGTCTAATCTCATCTTGAAGTCCTTTGTGAATCCGCGAACCGTGCCGTGAAACCGGCACAACAATATTTTTCTGCATAAATACGCCTTGCTTTACGTGAATTACCACATACATCGTACATAAAATGATAAATACATAAAGTGATAAAATCCCAAAAACAAAAAGAAATAGAGTTCAGTTCTAATGTTACTGTTGATCAGTTTACTACACACGTTTTCAACAATTCATTGATCTATTTTTTCAGAAAAACTGAAGCCTGTTTTTATTTTTCAGTTTTGGATTAATTTAAGATATATTTCTTTCGTTTAAGTAGACGGGTTATTAAATACTACACATTTAAAAAAAAGAAGTTTCTTTTAAAGCACTTTGTGTTTCGGAAATTAAATCGTTTAGAACATATGTTTATATGAACCTTTTTTATTTAAAACAAACCAAAAAAATTGTTAAATAAAGTTATTAATAAAGTTATTAATAAAGTTATTAAAAAATTAGTTATTAAAATTATTAATAAATTTGAAGTAAACTAATTTAAAATATATTCCTTAATATATAAACTTGATTGCGCTAATTTTTGAAAAATTTCAAGCTGACTCAAATTGATATTAATATTGATAAAAATTATATAAATAAAAAACACATGTAATATAATATTATAAAAGCTTTTCATTAGTATGCAAAAGATTATGATCACATAATGATGGATACAAGTACATATTATTTATTTATTTACGTATTTCTGCTACTGCATATGCAGTACAAGTGCAAAAGCAAAAATTGTGAGAAACATTATCTGAACCAAAAAATATTTTCTTAAATTTGCTATTGTCAAAGAACAGATATTTTATGATCTTAAGAATCAAACATTTCTCAGACAGAACAACAAATTACAGTAACATTAAAATAATATTAAAATAAACAATAACATTAAAATAAATCATAAATGATATTTTGGAATTATTTTAATATTATTTCAATATTATAATGACTTGTTCTGCTTGGACAAAAAAAAACAGATATATTAATTGTAAATTAAAAAAACGTCACGATCTTAACGAATGTCTTTCAAACATATACTAAAACTGATTTATAGGATTTAGATAAGCTTATATATATAGCTTATATATACATTTGTATATCTTCTATTTGCATACATTAGCAACCGGTCTTTATTTTCGTCTTATAATACGACTATAAAAATTTTTTTTAAATTTTTTACATAATTGTATTAAATTAAAATACAAGCATTTATCAAGAATAGCTCACTAACATAATTTTTATAATATAAATACTCTTCCTCTGTAATACTATTTTTTAAAGAAAGTAAAATTGCAATAAAAATCAACAAATAATATAATTACGAGTATAAGCGCGTGAACGTAATGATCAACTTTTTGCTTATGATATTAAAACAACTCAATAACCTTGACATTTTGCAAAGAATGTCCAATTAAAAGGAAAGGCTCCAGATATCTTTCCCTGATTTTAATGAAACTTGGTGGATTTATAGAGAAGATAATGATTTTTGATATATATTTTTGGTAATATATTTTTTTTATCAGCAACCAAAAAAAAGTGTTTAAAAAAGTAAAAAAAATAAGAAAAGTGTTTAAGAAGTAAAATTAATCCTAAAAAATTGATCATATTTTTTTACTATAACTTCAGAATGAAACATAATAGCGTAATTTCGTAAATGTATAAAATATTCTAAATATTTCAAAAATCGACGTTGCACGCTAAATTGCGCATTATTCTCGAAAACAAGTTTTTCCTCGGCGCAGCATTCGCCGCTCGATTCGCCGGGATCGCATTGTTTGCGCATAACTTCAAGAGTAACCAAAT
>NW_017259316.1:438163-438739 GCF_001594045.1 Atta colombica | reverse complement strand
AAATTTAAAATTCATATATTAGATATCCGGGGACACCTAATATATAAATATAGATTAAATAAAAAAAATAATACCGTAGGCATATAGGAGTCTAAGTGCATTAATTGTTGCGCAGAAAATTCTTCACAATATCAATAATTCAAAACGACTGAGAGACGAGCAAATAAAATATTCTAATAAATGGATTCTTTTTTTTTTTAAACATTTAATAGAAAAACATATATAATGATAACATTTAATAAAATAATAATATACTTTTCGGCTCACAGACTCTTTATCACTTAATAAAATTGAATTTAAATTCATAACTTACGTTTAATCCTAAAGTAACAATAAGAGACCAAGTTGATAATCAGATAGAGTTGATGAAGAGTTTTTTTAAATGTTATTATTATACATGCTTTCTTATTTAACGTCTTTTTAAAAAAAGAATCCATTTGAATATCTTATTCACTCGACTCTCGGTCGTTTTGAATTATTGATATTTTATTTTACAAAAAAAAACGAGCGTTATTATATTATTGTTTATGCACAATAAACTTAAAAATTAAAAAGATCCACTTATTAATATTTACA
>NW_017259316.1:435083-438063 GCF_001594045.1 Atta colombica | reverse complement strand
TCTCTCTCTCTCTCTCTCTCTCTCTCTCTCTCTCTCTCTCTCTCTCTCTTCATCAGTTTTAATAATACATACCCTAATAATACACTTTATCCATACATCTTGAGGATGTCCTTGGGATGTTCAAAGGATATACGGACATTCTTTGGACGTCCTCAGGACGCACCCTGGAGATCTGTGCTGTTAGGATATACAGACTGATGATTCACTTCCAACTGTTAGTTGCAAGAATTTATTATTTTAAATAACTTCCTTTAACTTATTTTTTATTTAATATTTTAAATAAATTCTTGAAATTTTTTTTATATTTTTTATATTAAATAAATCGTGTCAGTTTTTTTTTACTAATCTCTGCAAGTTTATATTTCAAATTAGTTTCTAGATTTTATTTTATAGATTTTATTTTAAATAAGTCGTAATAAGTTATTGTACCAAGTCCTGATGCCAAATAATATAAACAAGTATATCTGGTTAATTTTTTTATACCAGTTTTTATACCAGTAAATAACTTTCGATCATATATATTTTGTATTTTTATAAGACCTTTCCAAGATCTGCTCCCATTTCTTAAACATGTTTAGTTGCTGATAAAAAAAATACAATGTCAAATATTTTTACTTCTTCTACAAATCTATCAAGATTTATTAAAATCAGAGAGAGATACCTGAAAGCCTTTTGCTATCATCAGTTAATCTTTAGAATGTACAACATAATATTCCAACATGACTGCCGGGAAATTAATATTTCTAATAAACATAATGTAAAAAATAGAATATTAGTATGATATTAAAAAGAAATGCATGGTAACACGTGCAAAAAGATTGCACATATATATATATTATATATGTGTGTGTGTGTGTGTGTGTGTGTGTGTGTGTGTATTATATATTGTAAATTTTATATATCCATAAAATTTGAAAAATCTACATCCAAAATTACATCCAATATTTGATTAAGTTGTAAATGTAGAAATAAATAAAGTTTTGTAAAAAAATTTTCTGCAGTTTGCAAAATCTTTCTTTTCTAAAAATTTTCTCTTTTTTTTTAAATGAAATGACACATATATTATCAATAACATATTACATTTCTATTTTTTTAGTTATTATAAAAATATTTGGATAAATAAAATATTTAAGCTTATGCGTATTAAAATAACATTTATTTAATATGTGGGAACAGTTCTAATATCTAAGTTTTTCTACATTATTGCTACATAATAATAATAATAATATTACTAGTTTAAATAAATTATACTAATTACAAATAATAAACTGTGGATATGTACATAAAATCGGTAAACATATTATAGAACCGTACCGCAATTTATTAAGTTGGTAATTTAATAATTAATTATATTTTGCTAAAAAAAAAATCTCATTCCAATACAAGAACATAAACAAAATAAAATTACAAACAGAACATTTTCAATTAACTACAATGTTCTGTGAAATGATCAATAATTATAAAATACTTATTTATAAAATACTTGTTTATATAATACTTGTTTATATTACTTAGTCAAAATAAAGTTTGTTACTTATTTCTAAAATATTATATAAAAGAATTTCAACTTCATTTGTAAGAGTTTATTTTAATTACTCATTATTTGAATTGCGAATTTACAGAGCAACTTTACGATGATACATCTTAAAGTTTTTACAATTTATGCTCGATCAGGTAAGAGTTCATCAAAAGTAAACTCTTTAACTATGTTGTTTGCGCGAATAAGTATTTGTTTAGAGACTTCTTTTTCAATTGATGGTTTAATCTTGCTGATAAATTCTTCTTCATTGCTGCCGAAGAAATTGCTAATAATTTCGTTTAATTGAGTTGATTGCTTTTCATTCATATCAAGTATATAATTCAACTTTTTAAAATCGAGCTTTAAGTTGATTTTTGATAGATATACGTATTTTTTATCATTTTTGGTTACTAGTTTCATATCTACTTCTCCTTTTGCTCCTACATCATCTAAAAGGAAACAACATATTAAATACATATATTTACTGGTTCAATTGAATATAATATATATATATGAATACAATATAATATATTATAGGATCGTATTTGAATAACACTATAGAAATCATAACCTTAAACGATTTAGCTGGATCTTAAATGCTTGTATGATTCTTGTATGAATTTATATACTACGTATGTAATCCCCCCAGAACGCGCCGAAATAATTTTTCGATCGGAAAACGCTAACTTTACTAAATTATCGCAATAAAATCATGATCAATTGAATATAATTCAAATTAAATTCATATTTGAAGCTATTCAAGACTAGTTAGCCAATTCGTCAAAAGAATTATATAATATACGAATTGGTGTAAGATAACTAATCAAGTCGAATTGCTTCTAATTTGTATTTAATTGGAAATAACATAATTTGATAATGTTGGTAAACAGAATTGCATATTAAATTTTTACGGTTTATTAAAGTAGATTTTTATAATTTTTTATTTTGTTTTAATATTAAATAAATACGTACCTACAGTAAGATAAATCGGTCCTTTGTGAACAAAAGGCAACAGTACTCTTATATCGAAATCATAGGTACCGTTTAAACGAACATGTTTGAATAACAAATCCATATTGAAATGGAGTTTATCGATATCTATATGGAAAGAATTTATAGTAAAATCGCAAAGCCCAATTATTTCTGCATCTTTAAGATATAATTTGGCATTATCAGTGTCAGAAATAGTTATATGTTTCATAAAGAATGGCACAAGTGGTGGAGTATTCAATTCCGGTATTCCTTTGCAGATGAAATCCTTTAAATTATCAATGCTGTCTATAATACATTTATCGAGATTTGGATTTCTACGACCACATATATGAATATAAGAAGCTGTAAAGAATATGAATTAAGTAATTATTAAAAAAAATTCATTAACTTGTAACTTTTGGATGATACTAATTAGATAAGTATATTAATTAAATAATGAAGTATTTTCAATAACTATTCTAGATTTTT
>NW_017259316.1:433255-434983 GCF_001594045.1 Atta colombica | reverse complement strand
TAAAAAACTGCTAATAAAAAATAAGATTTTTTTAAATACATTTTTGTTTATTTTATTGATATATATCTGTAAATTTAAAATGACTTATTTCTTTTAATATAATTTTTTCTATTTTTTTTTTAGCTTTTAATATAAATCCAGAAAAATGAGAATCAAATTTGATTTGTTTTCGAATAAAAAAGATTTGATTCTATTCGAAATGATGCACATTGGTCTAAATCAGTTGCGTAGCGCGAAAAAAAAAAAGAATTTAATTTAAATATTTTAAGCGTTTTATATTATTAAACTTTCAAAATATTAAAAATTATAAATTTTCGTCCGATAATTAATTTACAATAACGTATATAGTAAAGTAATTTTGTTTATATTCCCGATTTTTAACATACCGTCGCAATAATTTTAATGACGCGTTATTATTGTATAAATCGTTGCTATTTATATAAGATGTTGTTGTTTATAATTTTATCGGAATAACAGACTCTCAATCAGATAATTTTTTAATAGTTTTTTATATTTGGTGCTAAATTGAATATTGATTGAATGAATGCAATTATAGATTAATAGTTCAATACTTATAACATTAAATTTTTAAAAATTGCAGATATTGAACTTTAGTTAAATCTTATCATTTTTTTATTGAGAAATTCGTGCTGCAAAAATAAAATACACATTTGAAACATTTGGAATTATTTTTTTAATAGTACAAATAATTCAACTAAAAGAATTTTGTATTTTAATGTAAAAGAAAATATAAATGCAGATTTATTTTAAATTATATTGTTTGAAATTTATGAAAAATGTCGAAGGTCGTTAGAAAAAATGTAGTTGCAATGTTCAAATCTACAAATAGTAAATGGAATTTATATTTTGAGATTTTATCTATAAGTACACTGTAAAAAATTTACATGTTAAATTATATTATTACGTCGTTATTGTTTCTCAAATATATATATGTGTTATCTGATTATAACAAAAAATTAGATAATACAACATGCATAAATAGTGTTTCATCACAAGATTTCTTGTCTTAAAAAGCATTTCTTGTCTTGTCTTGATCTTTAAGATAAAAAATTTTGTTTTTCTTGTCTTGACCATTTCTTGACATTGTATCTCTTGTCTTAAATTCAAGAAACTTGAATTTCTTGAAATTTCTTGATTTTTTTAAGCAGAGTCCTTGTAGTTCGTTGATTACGTCGCATCGTAAGAAATAATAAGAAAACATAGGTACAAATTAAATGTCGAGTCATCTCGTAATTTACTATATTTAAATTCATAGTTTAAAAGTGTGCCTATAATGTCTATTATGCACAAATCTATTAATAAAGATTAAGAATATTTCTCAAATTATCATTTTTAATATCATGAGGTTACTGTTAAATGTAATTTATTATTTCAGATTATTCACTATTTCAGACTATTAGATTCCTGAGATTATTATATATAATTATTATTGTTATTATTACTATATATTTTAATAATTTCTGATTTAATTAACTATTAGTAGAAGTACGCAAATGTTTATACATAATATACTTTGGCCAGTAATATCGCAATATTAATTTTATATTTCTTTACATTAATGTAAAAGATAATATCTGGTACAACAAGGATATCGATGAGTATAATTTAATTTGATTAGATCAGGGACTTCACTTTTTTATTAATCGATTTACACTCTGCTCATATGCTATTTAATGAAAATATATGAATATACATTTCTATATTATA
>NW_017259316.1:426001-432972 GCF_001594045.1 Atta colombica | reverse complement strand
CACACACACACACACACACACACACACACACACACACACACACACACACACACACACACACTTGTTATTTTTTTAAAATAGTTTTACAACAGTCATTTTCAAAAAACGCATATATTGGATACCTATAATATTTTACTTTTTTTTTAAGTTACTAAATATTACTTGCTAAAATATCTTGATTGCATTAAAATTAAAGATTTAATTTGAAAAGGGAGTATCCCGTTTGTTTACATAAATAGATTACCTACAACATCGTTTGCTACATCACTTTTGCCGACAGTTCATTTGCGCACAAAAATTATTATACCTATAGCTCAATTGCCTATATGATCTGTTTTAAAAACACGAATTCTCTTTTGAAATAAATTCTCTGCTTTAAAATACAAATTATTTTTATACTTAACTTAACCTTATAATTTTGAATTTGTACGTAAAAGTATTTATAGGATATCGATCTGTAAGCAATAATACATGTAGGCAAATGTAATTTTGTCTTTGAAATTTTTATTTGTGTACAAAAATGTTTGTAGGCAATCAAGCTGTAGGCAATGATTTTTATGCACAAACAAAGAGAGAATCCCATTTGCCTACAAATCGATTGCCTATATTAATTTTACCTCATCTTTGCCGAAAGTTCGTTTGCACACAAAAATTATTACCTATAGCTCGATTACCTACATGCACTTTTGCGAACAAGTAAAAATTTCAGAAACGAAGTCACGTTTGCCTACATGTATTATTGCCTATATAACTGCTTATAGCTTGATTATCTAGCATTTTATACACAAATAAAAATTTCAGAAACGAAATCACATTTGCCTATATCAGTCTTGTCTGATTTGAGCTCCGTAACTCAAATATTGATTTTTTTTTACATCGCGTCAATGGCTTTGAGTTTTCTGAAACTCAAATTGGACAAGTCTGATCTACATGTATTACTGTCTACAGCTCGATTGCCTGCATGTATTATTGCTTACAATTCGATTACTATCTCTGCTTTAAAAATATTGTTTTCTTATTTAACTTTAATTTTATATTTGTGCGTAAAAGTGCTTGCAATCGACCTATAAGCAATAATTCATGTAAGTAATAATACATGTAGCCAAATATGATTTCATTTCTGAAATTTTTATTTGTGCGCAAAAGTATAGGCAAGCTGTAAGCAATAATTTTTGCGCAAATGAACTATCGGCAAAAGTAATGTAGACAAACAATGATATAAACTATCGATTTATAGGCAAAAGGGATCTCTCTCTTATTTGAGAAGTATTTCATTAATTTGTTTTTTCCAATTTCTCTATCCAATGAATTAAGAGCAACGATATATATTATTATTATCAACAATTTTAGTTTGTAACTATTCCAAATTTTGTGTTTCAAATAATGTCAACAAATCTTTTTTTGTAGTATGGTGAAATATATCTATAACACGCGTCACATAAAAAATTAATAAATGAGGAGCAGGTTTTCAAAATGCATTTTGTCCAAAATTTCATTTTTTTAATTAAAGATGGCATAGTGTTTAGTATTATGAGACTCATATTTTAAGCTACTCTTTAAATGTTCTAAAAGTATTTCTACACCATCAATTTATGAAAGAAATTTTGACGTTCGAAGTGCATTATGTCTTTTAACTAGAAACAAACAAAATATATTTGTTTACATTTTTAACAACTGTTTAGCAATTTTATTGGACAATTTCTCATCTTACTGATTGGCAAATTATTATTTTCTGTAAGATGTAAAATTTTCTTGTTGCTTTTTTCTTATTTCCTGAAAATTATCAATTTTGGACAAAACGCATTTTGAAAATCTGCTCCTCAGGATAAATACTTTTACAAACTTACGTATTTCTGCGGCAGTATATGCCATCATAAGTGTAAAAGTAAAAATTATAGCAAACATTTTTCAACATAAAATTTTTCTGATCTTTTAAAATGACTCACGAGCAATTGTAATTGATACACGACGAAATCAAGACTAATCTACACAGGTGCGCACAAGCTCTTATATACCTACCACTTTATTTTAAGTTACTTATCAATTCTTGCTCTTTTTTTAATAACACATGCATCAAAATATCGTGTACTTTGTCTTTCATTCGTTTTATCACGAATACATGTTTATGTAATTACATGGAAATTGTGTAGGAGAATAACTCAAGAAGAAAATTAATTACAATAGAGAATGAGTTGTAAAAAATTCGTTTATGAAAAGGAAAAAATTAGTATATAAAGCAAACAATATTCTTGTTTAGGAGCGATTTGCTATTATAATTAGTCATTTCCTTGTCTTATAGTCATTATTTATTCAAATTTATACTAATGTCATCTAAATTGTATTTGCGTGTTACATTTAAAAAAGAAAATACAAACAATAGATGTTTTCTTTTTATGTAATGAAAAACAAAAAAATTTATTTCAATAAAAATTAATTATAGTACAAATAATTTTTTTATTTAAATAAAAATTCATTTTTAAAACATATGTTAATTAATATTATAAAATAATTTCCAGACTATATTATTCTATAAAACCGTTAAAAATGATATATAATTTATTCTAGAATTCATCATCTAGAATTCATCATTATTCAGAATAGAATTTTTTAGTTATAATGTTATAATGTTATATACTTATATAATAAATAATTGAAGAATTATATAATACACATATACTTATTAAAATTCATATGCATTTTGCCAAATAAAATTATAAATAATGCTCTTTTTTTAAAATTAGATTATTGATTATTTTGATCAAGAAAGTTTTAAAAAAATATTTTTCTCAAAAATATAGAATTGCTACATTATTTTTTATGTGACGTGTTGTAGATCTTAATCTTTCACCATACTACAAAAAATATAAAATTGCAAGAATATAATTACAAAAATTGACGTAAGATATAATCATTCTTTCTTTGAACAAGCATAATAATGCTCGCTTAATCTTTATTGTTTAAGTTTATATGTATGTTTTGATTCTTTTTTTATTATTTTTTTATAAATAATAATAAATTATTATAATGATAATGAAATTATCAAAATAATATTTATTATTCGAAGAAAAATTTAACGTTTACATTGTGAAAAATTTATTTTTCCTTTATTCTGATTTTGAGATTATGCTGCAATAATACTTATGTAAGAGTTAATTGTAGCATAATCATGACAAAACTTTATCTTTTTCTAGATTTTCCACTCGTATATATTACGTGTATGATGAATATTTATAGTAAATCTTTATGTAGAATGATATTGAAATAAATTAAGTCTGTATTAAGAATATTTTATTTATACATATATGAAAACATATATTTCTGTTCTCATCAAAATAATTGCAAATAATTTTACAAATTATATAGGATAAATCTTATTAAAAATATATATTCTTAATTTTAGAAAAAATTAAAGGTAATGTTTTTTTAAATAATCCGAAAAGTAAGGACGCTTGCTTAGTAAGAAATGCAAAAAATCTGGGTTATATTTGACCGAGGTAATATTTTTCGCAATAAGATCATTTTAATATATTATTCAACGTTATTAAGATCTTTCTAAGATATCTATAAGCATCAAATTATTAAATTGCTATTCAATTTAATTTAGGATTACTAGTAGTAGTTCAATAAGATTTATGTTTCAAACCCAAAAATTAATTCGGTGCTCAATTTAAATGACTACATTGGTACATACAGTATATATAAATTTACATAGAATATTTAAGCATTTAAGATCCAGTTTTAGTATTAAAGACATTTAATTTATTCTTTATATAGCTGTGTATTCATATGTACAGTCCTAAAAACATTCTTTATTTAATACTGTCTAAAAATCTTTCTATTTAAACTAAAATTTATTCGATATACAAATAAAGAAATACAAAGAATTTTTCCAATAAAAACTTATTTCAATGTCATAAGTTAAACGTTATATTAACATTTAATCATTTCTAGATATTTATCTAGTTTTGTAAAAAAAGTTCTCTTCGAAAAGTATCTCGCAATATTAGGGATAAAATGCAAATACAAAGTTAAGAATGGCAATTAAATTCTTCCTTCTTCTGAAAAAAAAAAAAAACAAATTTGTATTTTTTTGTTACGACTTTATTTTAATTCAAATTTTCCTTTTAATTTTATATTATTAATTACAGACAGACAACAAAAAAATCTTATTACAGAAGTGACTTATTACTATACAAATTTACAAAGAGTGTTATTTACATAACAACAAAAGTATTATTTATTATATAAATATTTAATTATATTTATATAAGTAATAAATATTCTCCAGTATAAAAATTATATAATTATATCATTACAGAGAATCGATATTAAATACGCAAATTTAAAAAAAGTTTGATTAGAACGATAATTTAAATTATGTACATATCTATAATTAGGAAAGATCGAAGCCAATTATCATTGTTTTTGATTATTAATTTTTCGAAAAAAGTGGATATTTGATCTATATACGTTAAATATTATATACGTTATAATATACCTACAACTTTTGTATTAAAAAAATATTACTTTTGAAATCATCAACAAATATAAATTAGTTATTCAATTCTAATGGTATTACGAAAATATGAAAATTATATGTTAAATTAAAGTTAGAATGTTTTGGATTGATTGTCATGTTCTAAGATCGGTAGTAACATCTTTATTATGAATAACATATAAAAAATGCAATTTTTATTTTAATGTCACTTCTATATAGTAATCATAGTATTAGTACAAATAAAATATTATTTTAATCATAAAAAAAATACGTAATTTATTTTTGTACTGTAGTTTCTAAATGAAAAATAAAAAAACATATATTTATATGAAATATTATATATTTCTAAATATATTAAATTTCGTATTATCTCAGTAGGATATAAGACCAGTTCTAATTCACTATGGATTAGTGCGTATGTGTGTGTGTGTGTGTGTGTGTGTGTGTGTGTGTGTGTGTGCGTGCGTGCGTGCGTGCGTGCGTGCGTGCGCGCGCGCGCGCGCGCGTGTGTGTGTGTGTGTGTGTGTGTGTGTGTGTGAGGAGAACAAGGGAGAGGAAAATGCGTCACAAAAAACAATTAAGGATCAAATAAATGAAACAGTATCATTGTCATCGGATTCGTATCTTATAATTTGCATTAACATTGAAAATGACCCGATTACAATCGAAATGTTTGTAATAGATTGCATAATTGTTATTAGTATGTTAGTTATGTAATCTTTGAACAATATCATTAAAAAAATATACCAATGGTAATGTTAGTCGGTATGTTTGCTCAATATGCATAATATGTACATATGTTCATACATACGTATAAACGTGTGCGTATTTACATATGAATATATAAATATATGTACATACATTCTTCATTATTAAAGAATTTATAAAATTAATAGAAACATGACAGCGGTCTGTTAGATCGATGTTATCAATAATATATTATATTTTTTCAATAATACCGTTCAAAGGTTAAATAACTAACATTTTAATAATCAGGGAATGCAAAGTTATTTTTTAAAAGAAACAAGTTACAGTTACTAGTTACCGATTTTTAAAAATAACTTGTTACCGTTACTTAAAAAAGTAACTTTTTGTTATTTTTTTAAAATCGACAATCCTCAATCACAGCAGACAAGTACGAATGGTTTTCTAGTCTCGAACGCTATGAATAGCATGTCCAATCGAACCGTGTCCAACCGTGTCCAAAGTAACGATAAAAGTAACTGTAAAAGAAGTTACCGTTATAAAAAAAAGAATAACACAGTTATCAGTAAAGTTATCAAAAAGTAACTGTAATTTCGTTACAAGTAATAATTACTTCCATTCTCTAATAACAATTGTGCAATCTATTATAAACATTTTAATCATAATCGGATTCACTTTCATGTAAATACAGACAAATTATAAAATACAAATCCGAAAATGATTATGTGTCATTTTGTTTATTTGATCCCTTCTGCTACGATGCGCTTCCCTTCCCTTGTCCCTTTCACACCTATATACGTACACACTACATATATGCATTAACACATAGTGAATTAGAAGGGCCTATATATCTTATTCATCTCATTTATCACCTGACCTAAGTCAGATTAGATGACAGTCAATTTTAATATATTTAGATCGACATACATATTTTAGAGAATATACTTACAGATACATTATTAATTATAGCAAAAATTGTCTGAGACATTTTTTATGAATATGATATTTTTTATGAATACAAGGATATCTCGATTAATAACGCTAAAGACTTGTTATATATTAGTAACATTGGTAATAAGAAAAATGTATTCATCAGTTTTAAAAGTCATTGTAAATAATATATGTATATATATATATTATACAATGCTTTTGGTGTAAACTATTTTACACAAATTAATATTGTATCAGCAATTTACAGTTACAAAAAAAGATTTTTCTGTTATGTGCTGATTGAGTTATAAACATTTTGACAATCAATCTTGTACGACAACAGGCCTTGGTCTTATAATCCTCTTGGCCCCTATATAAGAATTACTTATATATATGTATATAAAAGTAATATTTTAATCATTTAGATATCAATAAATGATATTTTCTTCTTTATCTTTTTTTCCAACCAACGATATTTCTTACTATATGTGTTTCGAACTTAAAGTTACTATATTTAAGTAAAAATTACAAAATTTCAAAATTATCTACAATTGATTAAAGTAATAAAATTGCCACTAAACATATTCTTTCAACTTCATATTTTTATATGAAATTTAATAATATTATTTGACATTATACAGTTTTACTATATTAAATTCAATTACTAATAACGGTAAATATGTCAAAATACAAAATCAGTTAAAAATGTCTATGAACCGATTGTTTAATCTTCAGATAAATTATTTTTACCTACTGGATAAACAAAAAAATAAAAGAATAATAGCAAAAGACAGTTAAAAAGTAAGACAGTGTTCAAGTTTCATCGAAAGCTGAAACA